>NC_041339.1:25072645-25255145 GCF_004354835.1 Perca flavescens | reverse complement strand
TACTGACCAAAAGAAAACAAAAACAAGATCAGCAACAAGCTTCCTGGTTATCACAAGACTCTCGTGTATAATAATATAAAGTATATTGAGATGGTCATAGCACTTGAACATACATGATAATTATTAGAACAGTCAGAATTAGTTTTTAATTGTTTGGCAGAAACATGTTGTTGCATTAGCAGTGCCTGAAAAGCTGTAGCAGGCCTCTGTAAGCTGAGTTTCAGCTTTGAGCTATTTTGGTTTAACACTTTGAAGCTCCCCCTCACCATGAGCAGCTCCCTCTCAGCTGTGCGTTTCAAAGCCCTGTAGCGTTTCTCATCAGCAGACGACAGCTCACCGGTCTCATCCTTCAGTTGCTGTAGTTTCTGAAGCTCCGGCATACTAGGGAATCAAAGACACATCAGGGTGACTACAGAAAACACCGTTGTACACTACCAATCTGTGATTTTAGGGGGGGCTTTGGGGATGTAAACAGGATGGATAATGTTGCCATAGGGTCAGTTAATTAGCTGCAGGCTACAACTTGAGCTTTATTATTTCAGTGTATGTGTGAAGAGTTTTTTCTCAGACAAGTTCTTGAGTTATAACAAGCATCTTTTTGTATGATTTTAAGCAGTTTTAAGGGTGCTTATTCACAATTGGATGGATTAAACATGTGTGTAGTGTATGAATTAGGAATCCAAGGAATACAAATTTTGACACAAATTGCAGCAAACGTGAACTAAGCTGTGACACAATCATCACAACTGCTGACTATTGGTGAGCAGGCCAAACTACCATAAATACCTAAAGTTTAGAGACTCCGGTATGCACCAGTCCCTTTCACCTTAAGCAATACAGTATATTTGCCTCATGTCTCTCCCTCCATGCCTCTCCTCCCCCATGTCCCCGTTGAGGCACACCTAGCAGGCTGAAAACTTCTGATCCAAGGTAGGGCTGGGCGATAAAACGATAACGATATGTATCGCGATAGACATATAATCAATATCAATAGAAAATGCGGTCGATAAAACGTTCGATAACTTGTTTTTCTTCATCAGAAGAAACCAGAGGTTGTGAATCAAGTTTGGTTGCATGAACAAAGGCCCTCACTCTCTGGCAACCTAGCAACGTGGGGAGTGACACTAACAGCCAATCATGTAACCGTATCATGTTTGGTTGCGCCACATCGCTGTCTCGTGTTCTTCAATAACAAAACCGGCGTGGAGTGGAAAGTGAGTGCCGGAGCGAGCGAGGAAATTGTTGATAAAACAGGAAAAGTTAGTATGGCAGTTTTGGGGATTTTATAAGTCTGACCGTAGTCAGACCAATGTCGTCAGACCAACACTGGTAATACCATAAACTTGTTTTACCACTTTAGCCGCGCTCACACTTTCGAGCACAGCCGTATTCGCCATCAACGTCCAACAACATCTGCAGCTGCAACACGGCACAAACAGCAGACCACCATGGAGAGGTACTCTGCATCAGCTCCTTACTAAACACTACAAAGAAATAACGAAGGCAGACATGCTGAGCACTGTCCAGAAGCCAGGTGACCAACCTAGCACTAAACCTGCAGAAAATAGTTCCTTCTCAGGTTTCTTATATTTAGCTAACACTTTGCACTATTTTATGACACTTTATTAAGCATTTCTTACTTATTCTTTAATTTTGCACCTTAATGTTAAGAGATAATTGTTAAGTGTTCATTGTGATTTTAGACCTGTTTACATTTTAATTATGTTTTCCATGGTTGTGTTGACATTTCTGCTTTTATAAATGAGGGGATTATAATCAGAGCAGGGTTAAGTTTTAAATAAAAATGTTTAAATTTAATATATTTTTCTCTTGGTCCTTATTTTAAATAGGTCATAAAAAATATCAATAATTATCGATATCGACCGATATGAAAAACTTATATCGTGATACAGTTTTCAACCATATCGCCCAGCCCTAATACAAGGACTCCGAAATACAAACATCATGTGGTGGCAGCCTCCTAACATTAAGAGAAATTTGCTTGCGACAGCAAGATTTCAGACTCAATATTCTCAGTTGCGGAAATCACCAGTCAATCACCCATTTTAAAATATTTGGGTGTCCTTGTTGACAGACATTTGTCATGCCTGACCTCAGATTTCCTTCTCCTATGGACCTGTCCTCCAGGTATCATTTACACAATATATAGCGAAAGTACCAAGAATACTGACAAGAGTAAGTATGAGTGAGAGAACATGGTGACATTTGAGGTCAATGTGACAGAGCAGGATGAATATGGAGGTGCACAAAAACAAAAACAATGATGCTGGTGCTTTGCTGACTAGTTATGACATGAGCATTTGTACAAAGCAGCAATCAAGTATAAATAACTTTTGAGTCCAGAGTCAATTCCCTACATGCCACTGACCTGTCCATGTTGCTGATCTGGTTGTGCAGAGCCAAGAAGGACACGGGTGACTCGATGGCCTCACGGCTTTTGGCACAAAGCCTGACGACCTTCAGTCCAGTCTTGTCAATCTTCTCAGTCAACTGATCCACGGCAATGTTGCTGGGAGCACACACCAGAACTGGTCTGCAAACATACACACCGCACAGAGCGTTAGGACATGAACAGTAGTGTAAAACACAGTTGCTGGAATAACAAAAATTATAAAATTAAAGATTCTTTTAAGTATTTAAGTAATGTAAGATAGTTTTTACCCGTTGCCTTGTCGGGACAGGTGGTAGACGATGGTGGCAGAGGTGACAGTCTTCCCAGTGCCAGGAGGACCCTGGATCAGACTGAGAGGCCTCTGCAGTACCGTCTTCACAGCATACACCTGAACATACAAGTAACAAAAAAATAAATAAATAAATAAAAAAATAAAAAAGAGGATTTGACCCAGGTGAACTGTTGCAAATACAGACATCAAATATTTCTCAGAACACATTCCACTGAATTTACTTGCAATAATATGGTGAGAGGAGATCCAAATCACACATTTAAGCCAAACAGATAAAATGCTTTCCTCGTGTAATTAAAGGGTTGTCCTACTAAACCACTCTCTTCATTTGTTTTTCAAATTTATTTAAAACAGTTGAACTGTATTGATGCACTGATGTACATGATAAATCACAGAAAATGGGACAATTCAACTCATAAGTTTTCCTGCTGTCATGTCTTGAAGACATAAGAAGAAAATAAAATGACAAAATAATAATAGGAGGAATCACAGGAACTCAGTGTTTAGAGAAGTCTGACCTGTGAGTGATTGAGGTCAGGCAGGCCCTGGGCAGTGAAGCGCTTTGGCAGCTGGCACTTGATGGTGACATCCTCTACCTCGTGGCCCAGCAGTTTGTGGTAAATGTAACCAGACACGGAGGTTTCGTCCACTGCAAACGTCTTCAGGGCGCTCTGCATCCTGCAGCAACACAAATGTGAGCCATTTTCACTTATTCATCAATGAACCTCTGTCCTTACAAGGAGGGTGAATTTGGCTGACATTTTACTTTTCAAATGACAGACACGTGCACATGTGCACTGTTTCTAAAAAAAAAAAAAACACATTCTGTAATGTGGAGTAATACGTTGAATTAACAGCAGCAAAATTGAATGTTTCCATCACATTAGGGATTTGGGGGTATGCAATTTCAGGAGGGGTGCACGATTCATAAAATGTCACGATTCAATATCGATTTTCGATTCAAAAACGATTCTTGATTTAAAAAAAAAAATTTAAAAAAAGATTCACAGTATGTAAATGTAGTTATGTAGTTACTTTCCCCATGTGATTGCAGTAGACATACAATTAAAAATATGAATCGATTTTTGGAATTGGTAGAGCTCAAATCGCGATACGAATGTGAATCGATTTTTTTGCACACCCCTACATTTCAGCCTACCTGTCAAAGGACGTGGACTTCCAAACAAAGTCCACCTGGAAGTTATGGGGGATTTCAACAGGTGCTCCAACACTGCTCCGCAACTCAATAGCAATTTCATCCCCATAGTCTTTAAACACAGGCGGTTAAGGAAGAAAACATTATGTTGTCTATACCAGTCTAGTTTTACAGTTAAGACTATACCATTCACTGCTCTCTGGGCTATACATTCACTGCTATCTGGGCTAAGTGCCCAGTACTGAGCCCGACTTGAAGACACTGTAATGCAATGGATGATACACATGCAACTGCTACCAGTGTAAAAGATACTGTCAGGGACTTTGATGACATGACCAATGCCTTTCCACAGCGGGGCCAGGTCTCCCTTGTACCGCAAGCAGATCTCGTCACCTTGCATCAGCCGCATATCTGGGATTGATACAAGGACACAAGTTAGACACCCTTCTATGCTCAAAATGACCCAAAAATACACTAAGGAGCATGGGCCATGTTCATACATCAAAGGATACAGTACCGTGTGCGCACAAAAAAAAAAAAAAAAAAAAAAAAACACTACAAAAACAGAGGCAAGGACAAAACCAAGCACACATGCTACCAAAAGATGCAGGGTTGGGGAAGGTTGCGTGCAATTCTCAGGACTGAAGGGGGATGGGGAGGGGCTCTATCTGTACCACAGAACCACTGGGAGGAAATCAAACTCAGAGAATTACCACCTGAATCCGTCTTGGGCAGAGTGAAATAGGCAATCCGCTTTTTATTCAGCCCCAGGTCCCACCTGACTGTTATATTGTCTTGGGTCTGCAAAAGGAAAATAAAAAAAAATAGATAAATATAAAAGCAACTCATATTAAAGAGGTCAAAGACATAATGTCACACCAACAGGCATCATTTCTGTAACCCTATAGTAAGAGGCTATTTAATAAAATTACAAAATAGAGCTCAAGCAAAATGCTCAATGTGGTCCGGATCATAGCAGCAGGAGAAGAGCATTGTGGTGTGCATCACTTTTTAGACATCCAGTGTGATTGCAGCATAAAAATAAAATCCTAAATGCATATTTGAAACTTTATAATGGATTACTAGGTTTGTAAACATGTTTTATGTCACCTGCATCTAAACGACCATGGGCATTAAAAAAGAAAAAAAAAAGAAAACACGGTTCTGAGTTTCAAAGTGTCCTACTGCAGTTCAGGTACCTGGGACTCCTTAAGCTTCTTGTCGTAGTCAGCCTCCAGTTTGACCAAAGGGCCAAAGATGTTTTGGTACTGGTAGGCATCCTCGTAGCGTAGCAGCACATGCTGGGGCTCCTCATCCACTCCAGGTTTCTCCAGGTCTTCCAAGGTAGCAGTGGGGTTGTCCTGGGAGGAAACAAAGTCAAAGCAACCGTCAAATTAAAGTACATCACACATGCTATCACAAACTCATATTCCACACACAAATTCCACACTATAGTTGCAGATGCCTTTTAAAACTGGTAAGCCACAGGTGGATACCAATCCCTGTAAGCAGCTGTTACTTACAAAACTTCAGCCTGTGCTTGTCACTTAAAGTTTACAATCTTCTGGTAACAACATTGCTATGAACATGTAACCCTGAAGAAAAGGCCTCTGTATACCTTCCAGAGCTCCTCCAACTTGTTGATCTGCTGGGCGGTGATCTGACGAGCCCGAAGCTGCTCCTGCTCCGATGGGATTTTCACCAGCCAGGACAGAAAGCAGCGATCCTGGATCAGTGGTTGCCACTGCGAGCTGTCCCAGTTGATGTCCTTCAGGCTACTCTGGCTGGCGCAGGGTTGCCTGCATGGAGATACAACGTTCATACAGACAGAAAATTAGCTTATGTATAGTTTTTTTGAATAATTAAAACTATTGCAGAGGATGTAAAAAATGCTATTTGTCTTACTGCCTGAAATTGATTTCTCACAATACTTCTTGCTGCATGTCCATATGACCCCAAAAATTATTAAATTAATTTCCACATAGCAGGAAGCACTAAATGTCGGTGCAACAGTTCCAGACTAAATAGCCAATTACTCACACTGTCACATTTTGGAGGAATCGAACAGGTTGTTGAATAAATGTGATTTTAATCAGTGCAAGCAAAATGCCAAAGATGTTGTTTGTACACCAGAGAACACTGACAAGTTGCTCTTTGACTTTTTGACTAAGGGATCCAAATATGTCGAGTTCCAGTTATAAGTCATATCATAACCATACTGTCCTATATAAAACATATATATTTAAATTATATTTTGTAATGTTTCATCTAATTTTAATTGAGAGGATTTACCCTACAGTTGTTTTGGAGCAGGCTTAGCTTTATGTTTGAATAAAAATGTTTTGATTATTTTTTTGTTGCCATAATCTTTTAAGTGTATTTTTTCTATCTGACTGATTATTTAGGCATTTCATGGACTCTGCATCGATTTCCTAAGCATCAGTATGCATGACAACTCATGCAACATAAGGTCTGAAACCTGAACAAACATCACTTAAGTTCATGCTTCCGAGTAGCTGATAATGACCGTCAATCATTGTCAATGCTGACCTCAAGGACACTCTTGACAGAACATATCCAGTATGTTCTGTCTTGTGGGCACTCGTTACAGTACAGTTGGTCCATGTACAAGGCCACCCTTACCTGCAGAGTAGCACCACCACAGAATCGGCCTTGGCCGGGATGAAGCCCAAGAGGAAGACGTTGCGACAGCCGCAGTTGTAACACTCGAGCACCGTCTCACCCAGTGGCCCATCTTTATGCAGCGTCACCTCTTTGCATTTGGCTCTCACCAAGTGGTTCACAATGTGACTAGAAGTCAGAGAGCAGGAGTCAAATGGTTGAGAAAAATAATCAGAAACACTTTGATCTCTGTGACATTTGTCCTGGTAGCATTGCTGCAGAAATCTATTGATAGTTTGCTTAACAACACATACTGACCCATAGTACAAAAACAGGACAGACAAAATAGACTACTAATGCAACAGAAATGAAAAGGTCTGTAGACACTACATTATACAGCTCTCTTTAAACACATTTACCATGTGAGGCAAAAGTCTGGCTGATTGTATGTGGCTGAAAATAGTAGAATAATAATGTTTTTTACTATAATATAAAGTTTAGGTGAGGTGTTTACATGTTTTGTTCTACCTCAGTAGCTTCATGTTCTGGTGCTTATATGTGAGGTAATCAGGTGAAGAGGAGTAGACTACACACCTGCCAGATGTGTTGCCACGCCCATTACAGAACCACTTCTTGCTGGTATTGCAGTACACCACACATGCTGGATCATGGATTCCACAGTAGCTTAAAAAAAACAACAACAATGTATCAAAACAGCATCGGAATTACTGCAGTATTTAGTCAAAAAGACACATGAAATTCCGAGGGCTCTCGTCAACCATGCAGGACTCTTAAACACTCCCAGTTAATTTTCAATAAGTCAACTGTTTGTCAATAACTCAAACCTGAGTGTTTGTTATCTTCAAAAATAATAAGTGCCTGGAAACATTCCTGATACAAAACCTATATCGGTTTAGGATTTTCATCTAAACTAGCTATCCCATGCTGAAAAACAAATCTATTTGTAAATACAGTAATAACAAATACAGTAATAACATTTTCTCACAATTTTTCAATAACTTCTAAAGCTCAACACCATTTTCCACAGGTATATTATTGTATACTTAACATCATGTTTTTGTATGCTTACAGGAATGCAAATTATGAAAGTTATCATTTTCTTATAAGTTCAATAGAATGGGCGCCAGCATTTTACTTCTAATAATGATCTGAAAACTGTCACTGCAGCTGGCTGGTGTGGTAGTGTATCATTAGTGATATGTGCAAGTCTTACATGAGTACTACTTGTAAACTTTGACAGTATGCTGTGCTTTTTAGAAAATTTGTAACAGTTAGGATAATGAACACTGATGAACTTTGGGTTCTGTATGCCCTGTATGTGGTGTGAAAGATCAGGGGCTAAACACAAAATAAGCACTATACATATAGTATTGCGTTATCGTCAGGGGAAAAAAAACCAAATGTACGGTAATGACTTCCTCAGTGATCTACCGACATCCTGCATGGTGTTGCTCCTGTCAGTGTAACGTTAGCTACCTGCATGCGTGCACAGGCAGGTCTTTGGTGTAGTACGTGTCTTCTTCATCCTCCTCAAAATTGAGCTCGGCCAACAGCTGGCTGGGTTTGGCCACGGGGTCATCCACTCCACCGTTGTGAAGACCTTCATCAGGACCATTTACCTGTGGCACAACACAAGCTTTCAGAAACAAACTGAATGCTAACGATTAGCAGCTAGCGGCTAGGCGGCATACAGCGCGGAAATGGCAGCTAATTGTGAGATTGTCAGTGCTCTTATATTTGGTTTTTGAAGTTACACGTGTGTCTCGTTTGCTTCGAACTGTTCAAAACAAACGTGCTTAAACACCTAACTTTCCTTCAGAATTTGAGTTACCGTGCTTGCTACCTAGCAGCGAGCTAACATGAAGCTAGGTAACGCTAGCTAGATCCAATAATAGCGGGTTAGCATGCAGCTCTGGGTGAGCTAACCGAGCTAACGTCAGTAAACCGCGCTTTATTGTGCCTT
The DNA here is from genome assembly GCF_004354835.1 of Perca flavescens. Taxonomy (NCBI): domain Eukaryota; kingdom Metazoa; phylum Chordata; class Actinopteri; order Perciformes; family Percidae; genus Perca; species Perca flavescens. The sequence goes on along the minus strand of NC_041339.1, from coordinate 25,246,678 downwards.
CCTGTAAAACTGAAAGCCTCAGACCTGGCTGTCCAGCTGGCTCTGCGTCTGTCCTTGAGTTTGCGTCTGGCTGGGAAGGGTGAAGTCGGTGAAGTCGTACTCAGAGCCCTGGGTGTCCGCTCCGAGCAACTCTGCTTCCTCGGTGTCCAGGAAGGTGAGGGTCTGGGAGCTCGGCCCGTACGCCTCCACACTCATCTCGACTCAACTTTCGCTTTACTGAGCGGTTTCCGGTCTTCGTCTAAAGATGAAAATCCTCACGGTATTTGTTTATCGAAAACAGGTTTAGAGGCCGACGCTCAAAGTCTGCGTTTGAACCAAAACAAAAATGTAACCGAGCAGAACCTCGAAAGCTCCAGCAGGTCCAACAGCGACGGTGACGAACTTCCCTGCGCCGTTCAACGTGTGATGTTCTCACTGTAGGCTGTAGAGCCCGATCATCAATGGGGAGTGAGCGCTCACTCTGATCTTATTTCCGGGTATGAATTGTGGATCTCTGCAAGGCAAATGTAAAATACCCGTGTTGGAAAGTACCAAAGTGCATTCATTGAAGTACTGTACTTAAGTAGAAATGTGAGGTATAATTGATCTTCTCATTTACATTTTTAAGGCAGTTGGCATCCTCAATGTTGCACTACTACCTCCTTCAGCTAGATCACCTTTATTAGGTGTTTTTATTGGCATTATACAACATTAACTGTGAAAAACTATATTGCTATTGCTAAGACTATTTTTTAGCTGGAGCTAAACCAGGAGTGCAGATGTCAGGCAAATAAATTACGACACAGTGGTGCTTCATGGTAACATCTGTGATCTTTGATAGTCCTTTATAACCTTATATTAGCACAGTTGGCAATTCAATTACATGCTTTTAATAGGTATAACTAATACGCTGTGGAAAATCACACAGATGTAATAAAAGACACAAAGATGTTACTTATAATCCTTTAATTCTCTTTATTTCAAAGCCTTTCCTTTTAAAAGCCAATATTATTTATTGTAACAAGTGCTTTGTTAATGTCAGAAGCAGAAGACACCTTTCAGTGGATTCTCCCTAAACAGAGAAACTCACAATAAAGCCATAATGTTATTGTACAACTGAGCACACCAAGATAAAAAAGTATTTTTGAGGTAGCCACACATCTGACTGGACAGCATCAGTAATATATATTTTAACTGACCCGCTGAGTATTTTTAAGGCCTTTTCATAACACACATAAACAACAGCAAGGCACAGGGTCAGAGGTCACCTCACATGTAAACTTGAGGATTTCACTTTTGTGAGCAGACATATTCTCGGCAGCTCCTCCAAACCCCTTTCACTTCTCAGCACTCACAAAGCCGCACATTAAAATATCAGCACCTGCAAACTCAGAACCAAAACCTGCCCTTCATTTCAACAAGTTCATAAGAGATTTTTTAACCACACAATTAAGAGTTTAGTTTAAAAAAATGTAGGTGTGAGAAGAAGTTCAGTTCTGTGCTCCAGGATGCTACTTTGTGGTACTAACCACGGTGCTGAATAGCAATTAAAATGACACACAGCTAAAAATAATGCCAATCTACTCAAACTCCCTGACAACAACTTGCTTAACTGAGGAGAAAACGTTTAATTAAAAACTCAATGAAAGGCCATGAGACCACTACTGCTTCAACGCTAAGCACAGTGTTAGTTTGTTAAGACTAACTGGGACAGTTTAAAACAGACATCTAGTTTTTTCTGGGGATACACAGAATTCTACTAAAACTGATCCAACTGAAGCTGTGCTGGGTGTCATGGTCTGTTCTGGCATCTCAGCAGCCAGGGAAACACAGGTCTACACAGTGAACACACAACACAATCCAATAAAAAAAGGATTCTAAAAAAACATTTACAGCTGGGAGAGGCACTTTCACAAACACAGTGATGAAATCTGCTGCAGTTCATTTAACAGTTCGGAACAAACCAAAGCTCAGGAAAATAAAAGGAAAATGCATAAATTATTGGGGGGCAAAAAAAGATTATAATGGATGTCTGGAAAGCTACTTATTTTAGTTAAAGTGACTGAAAATAAAAATGCAAGCATGACTAAAATTGCTGCACATATTCCAGATTAAGTCAAAGATGTAAAAACAAAATAAAAAAAAAAGTGCTACAGAAATAAAATTTCAGGCCCAACTCCGACTGATCTGAGCATCCAACTTCATCAATCAAATCCTCAGGTAAAATAAGAAGCTGTATCCAATTTAATGAAGATAACAACAGAAAGCTTTTATCAAGGAATACAAATTAGACTGCACAAAAAAGAAAAACTTGAGATTTTGTAAGTTTGGTCTTGAACTATTGCAATTTTTTTTTAAACAATTAGTTTAAATGGCAGGTATTCTAAACAGTTCAAATGAACAAGAACGACAAGATCTACTATTTGTTCAGTTATTTATAAAGACTATCAATGGATATACAAATTAGATTGTATACCATATTTTGTGTAGTACACAACTTCAAAACACAGCTCCCTCAGACAAAACTGTTAAATTCAATCTGAAAATGTCTGTGGTAATAATTGCAATGCTCAATATTATCTCAAATAATTGTGCAACCATAATATATTTATGATAAACCTATGACTAAACCACTGAACTTGAGATCTGTAGAATAACATTGCACAACCTGGGGTCCAGACCTCAGTGGAGTGAATGTGGGTGTTCAGTCAGAATTGGGCTGACAAAACTGGGGGAATATGAGCTGGAACCAACCCGTTCCCTTATTTAAATAACCTTTGTAAAAGAAGGCAAAATTACAACTTCTTATAAAGAAAAAGGACTCAAGAAACAATTCAACATTAAGTGTGAAACCGCACAGTTAGGCTTGAGACTCCCATTTTATCTTCTCACCATCGGGAGACATTAAAACATAACTGAGTCAGGATTAGAAAAACATGAATCAAAAACTTAAGACAAACAAACGCTGGAAACATGGGATACACTGAAGTTTTCATTTTGTAGAAGTTTGGCTACTTGTGGTTAAGTGCAATTCCTCTTGTGTCGAGAGGGCCGGAGAGGCTGGTTGGCATCTGGAGGTCACTTAGTGGAAGTGCTGCTGGCAGTGGATTTTCTCTTCGGCCTGGTCTAGAAGCTCCAGCATCTCCTGGATGATGGCCTGCAGTGCACGGCCCAGGTCTTCCCCGCTGTAAGGCTTTCCAAGAGGAGGCACATGTACGAAGGCAGAGCGACCATGGCTCAGGTACAGAGACGTGTAATAGGTGAAGTCACATAGATACCTGTTAGGGAAGACAGCAGAGCATCAAATGACTGTAAGTCTCTACATACCTACATCATAGATTTTCTAAAATGGGATTTTTTCAGGTGGCTAAAATTTGTTTTGCTGCTGCCCCCGTCCACAGCAGTACATTGCTTAGCTTCCATGCCTGTCCTCCTGCCTGCTTCGCCTAACTGGGGGCGTGCCGACCGCCATCTATTGTAGGTAATACACTGACTATGGGTAAGTACTTCGTACAACCCCACTTTAGAAAATCCAAACTGTCCCTTTAAGCAATAGTACATCCTACCTCTACTCCAGACTTTGTACACTTTGTTGCACACCGTTTTACTTGTTTTACTGTCAAACTGAATGCAAATTGTCAAACTAAATACACCTCACAATGCAGATAGTACATATTGTGTACAGCTGACTTGTGTGTTTAACAAAGTGATATACATGTGTTTTAATGCCCTATCCCTCAGGAGTTGTAGTATATGATCTAGAAGTGAGCGGAAAATCAAAAGGTTGATTCAAAATGTAAAATATAAAGTAAATCATTACCTTCCAGCATCTTTGGAGACAGACACAGCTACTCCCAGACCAGAGGCCGTCACTCTCTTACAGACTGATTCCATGTCAATAACTGAGTTGATACAGTCCGGGCCTCCCACAATGCAACACTGTGAATCAGGACAGAAGCTGCTGTTGTCCAGGCCCTTGTAGCCGTGATTTCTGCCACACTTCTCCAACGTGACGGTGGTGGCCATACCTGAGACTCCAACATGAACTACCAACTGTCAAACAAAGGAAACAATAAAAACACAAGTCAGAATTCATGAAATATTACTGCTCCAAAGTAAAACATATCAGTGGCAGCTCTCTTTGACTTCTCTGCTTGTTTGGACTCAAGGTGTCTAAAAAGTAGCAGAAATCCACTTATATTTAACACAACACACAGATCTGAACCCAAGGAACCAGAGCCAATATGGACCCCTATAAAACCCAGGTATCAATTCCTTATAGAGCTTGGGTAAAAGCCACACTCAAGACAGTAATTTGTTGCATAATTTGATAATTGTATGTACTTCAACATGTGTTGCACATATTTATTATTATCTAATTGTTCTCAGGGCCGGGCAGATCCACTTATAACTTGCATTTGCCTCTACACAACACCTGAAACCTATGGCAATGCAATCAGACCTAACCTGGAACTAATGGTGTGTTCTTTTTGTCCACCAAAGTCGATTTACGAGTTGTTTTCCGGAGTTACAAACCGGAAGTTGCAAAAAGAACGCCACCGAGGTCGTATATACGACTCGTCAAGTCGTCTGAACTCAGAGGACCCCGAGTTCACTTTCAAAGATGGCTACGTCGTGCATCACACGTAGTAAACATTGTGGTTTTCCTCAATTTTAAGCACTTTTGTCTTTGTTGTAACCAAATGAAGAAGTCGTACACATAGCACTGTAAACTGCTACCTATAGGCATGTTGCTACAGTCTTATTAGGAGTTAAATACCACCTAATTAGTTATTTTGTAGCTTGTGCAGCTGAAATTGGCTAGAGACGCTCGGTTGCTATATGACAACAATGGCTTTAAGCCGAGTCTTGAGCAGAAAGCAGAGCAGTAGCCTAACGTTAACGTTAATCAAAACGTAATTTTCATGTATCAAACTGTGAAATATATTTGTGTAATATGTCAATAACTGGGTGAATAGAATCCTAAATGTTACTAAAAATGTTACAAAAATCCATCTTTTCTCCGACTCGTAGTATTGTGTGACAAAAAGAACGCAACAACCCACGGTTATTCGTTTTTCGACATGGATGTGACGTCACACTCGAGCTACTAGTCGCGATTACAAGACAAAAAGAACACACCATAAGGCAGACATGAGTTGTTGTATTGCTCTGTCAAAAGTGGAGAGGTCACACCACGTTCTTCTCTTACCAGTGGATGATACTTCTTCCATAATGAAGGAACCAAACTCTGGACTGTCTGGTACTCTACAGGAACCTCGGATACATGCAAGTCTACTTCACCTCCCAGTCCGAGCTTCTTCAGTTCCTATCAGGACAAACAAAAACATAAAAGCTAAAATACTTTTTTGCATTTTAATATAGATATTTTTTATCTCAAGCATCCTACAGTGATGAAGGTGACAATGAGTCAAGCTAGAAGGTGGACCCTTGAGTTTAGAAAATAAATTATGAAACTGTAGTAGATAACCTTGACAAACAAAAAGTGCTCAGATTTTTTTATTTTTTATTTCTATTTTAGATGTATGATTCTTGACTTTTGCAGTACTTACACACGTACGTACGCACAAAAATACCAAGGCAAATTCTTTTTTTAAAACATTATTATAATTAGTAGTAGTAGTATTATTATTATTATTAATAATAATAATAATAATAATAATAAATAAAAAACGATTCAGAACCAATGTTAATAATCTATGGCCAAATGTTTCTGTGAAATGTTATTTAACTTTTGACAAATTTTAAAAATCAAACAGGAAAAGGTCAGTCCTTTTTGCGTTTTCTTAGGGAACAGATGTCTCTCACTTGCCTTGTCCTTTTCAAATAACAGTATTTTACACTTAACTTAAAAAAGGTGTATTATGAAAAAAACACAACTGCAATACTCAACCGTCTTCCTAAATAGTATGATAAAAGCAAGAAATAAAAAATGCAAATCATACATATTATAAAAGGAAGATAAATCTGTGTCAAATTCACAGCCTGTGGACCGACACCTCCCCCAATCTCAGGACAAGTAGCCCTGGACACTGACCCCCACTTGTATTAAAAAGGGGCTTGTTTGACCACGTCGGTGACCCCGCCACAAAGCGGCCTTTTGTTTGCCTTTAATATCCTTATCAAGTTCGTCTAGACACCCTGACAACCACCGTCATCCCCCACATGCAGTTTCCCCAGCAGGACACAGAGAGCCTCTGACACGTTGCTGCTGCACGGTGAGAAGCCGGCCTGTAACTATCGGAGCATCATGTAACCACAACAAAAAACTGGCTCAACACGAGAAATTCATTTTGGAAAAGTCACACCTGCTCTTATTTTATCACATTTACTAACAACTCAACATGAAGACTATTTATGCAGACTGTGAAGTCTTGGCTAAAAACATGATGAGCTTTATTAAGTTGGTGTGTCATATTTAAGAGGTGATCAATGGCAATGTTTCTGTCCAAAATGAATATAAAGCATTTTGGACAGGCTTAAGGACTTGTTTAGTCTTGTTTTACTATATTTAAAAAGGATACATAAATCACCACATTAAATATAATAAATGTGTGCATTAAAACCGGAAAAGACAGGTAAAACACACCTGTACTGCTACCCAGCTGGCGTTCACCGCATGCTCTCCAAATGGCCCAAAACCTGCAAAACACATGTCATTTTGGTTGCTGTACTGCATTTACATTATGTAAACAATTATGGATTCTGTTTAAACTAAAAAAATTACAAAAAAACTAAGCAAATAGATTTAATTTAGGAGAAGCAGATAGTGTATATCCACAGCGCTGTGGATATACACTTATTATGTAGATATTGTATGTAGTGTAGGATTTGAATAAAGATCATTTTAAATGTTTTATGGAAAGACTGCTAGATACTGTCAAAAAAAGTGTAATGGGATTAAATTGCAATATAAACTGTCAAGAGTATACAGACATAATACTTCCAAAATACTACATTTTCAGAAAACAAAACCCTTTGCTGCTTTTCTTAAATTTTCAAATTAAAATGAATCACTTTTAGTGATAGGGATCCATATGACCTATATAATTGCAGCAGCAGACTATGGATATTCACTCAGGCTTGTTTATGTAGGGATCTATAACTGATCCTCTTCCACCACCCTACCAAGGGTCAGTGGGTCCCTGGGGGTTGGGGGGAGGGGCGGAGGGGGGGGATCAGTCTGTCTGACAGGCTGCTGAAAAGGAGCAGAGCGAGGGGCCGGCAGCTGCCAGCCGGCTCGCTATTGTGAAGGTGATGTTCCCAGGCGATGACACATCTTGTATCAGCTGGGACTGCGAGCTTCTGCGCCCCTTTGTGTCTGAAAAGTCATTGCTTCTTTTATTCTCCACTGATTCAATGTTCAAGACTGTAGTTTGTGCATTTAGAAAATATTATATCTACGTGTCTGGAAGTGAAGTTGCATTAAGTCTTGTTTTGGGGAAAACAACCCTAAGTAATATATCACTGTAATCATTACTTGGGAATTTTCTTATTTAGTTAATAGTGATGCAAAATGTGTTTCCTAAAATGAAACATGCAAAGCAGCATCTATGACAGATTGGTAGCACGCAGCAGGAAATATCAGTTCTAGGCGAGACTTTTATATTGTAATAAAGCAATGTGATTGAATCACAAATAAAATGCATGAGCTTCCATACGAAAAAACCTATACATAAATACTGGAACACAATCATTAGTTGGTTATTTGTTATAATGTTATTTACTTTTAACCACTTTGTAATAGCTCTGCAATGACACCATGTCTGGACAGAGGCCTGATGTTGAGAACAAGTCCAACTGTTGAGAAACTCACAAAACAAAGCCATGAAGAAGAAACACTCAGGCACTCCTTCTTTGTCAAAAACGCTGAACATGTTTCACTATCACTACAAAATACCTCCCTTAGATATTCCATAGCTTTGATAGCATGATAATAATAACAACCATAAACTAATGTTTGAGAAAACCTGTGATTTTATTATTGTATGTATCTATGAATGACGGCCACATCTCTATTTTATTGACGTGTTTCGCAAAGAATTACACATTTGGAGGATCTATAGAGATTCTACCACCATTAAATTTCTACTGAATTGTTATATTGGCTATTTATTTATTTATTTATTTATACACGTTTACCCCTACTTTGTTTGATGTGGCCTTTGGCTAAAGACAGGAAACAAAATCAAAAACATAATTTTACCTAGCATTGTCAGAAGCGCTAATTATATAAAATATAACACATAACTGAATACCACTGTCACGTTGTTATTATTACAACAACTGTAAGCAGAACTGATTCTTTAAACTGTCTACAAATGCAGCGGAGTGAAGCAGTAACAGCCTGACGCCATTAACGTTAGCAGCTGTCATCTCCACAACTTTTCCTCCACTTCACCCTGATGTTCAGACGGCCGACAAAGACGACAACAATCAACAATGGCTGGAAAAAGAAGACAAACCTGTAACGACCACAGTCCGTTTACTGTTATCCATCTCCCGTCCTGTTGCAGAGAATCTGCTGCCTTTTTTTGTTCTTTTTATGGACCAGTAAACGTAGCAGGACCGTGGAGAGCTGTCGGCTCCGTCTGCCAGACAGACACACATTTATAAAGCAGTCCTCTTTACTGCAGGCTGCGTGAGACGTGACGTGATGCGTCAGAAATGATACGCTGATTATTCAATGGGGGCGTTCTTTATATGTTTTTGTTTCACTGGTATTTTTGATCTGTAGGCCTATGTGCTGTTTCTTTTGTGTATAATCATTTCGTCAATAATAATTTAGAAAAAAAATAATTATAGGTAGTCAACAAATATATAAAAAAGTGGAAATAGGCAAATAAATAACTAAATCTAATAAACTACATTACACACTAAATGACATATGGACAAAAAATAAAGTATTTAAAAAATGTTTTTAATTTACAATCACTCTATACGAATCCTACAAAATATAAAATATTAGAGTAGGTCTAATGGTATCCCCCGTTAATGGTTTATTATTTTTCTGGAACACACATTAAAGTGACAGTAAATAACTATAATAATGTCATACTCATGATAATAATGACCATAAACGATTTTTATTTTATGAAATACAAAGACTGTAAAAAATAGGTGAAATCACAATTTGTTAGCGCTCCACTGTGGCTGTTCTTGACTGTAGAGGGCAGCATCTTATAATATAGCCATGATTACACACCACAACGCCGGAAACTCATTAGAAGAAGACGAAGAAGAACAGTAGCTACTAGCTAGGTGGCAAAATCGTGTCAGTGAAGGGCCAAGACAGCAAGTGAGACATAAAATCATAAAGCTATTCTATCACAATGGTAAGTATTGTCTTAAGAGTCTAAGAGTTGTCTTTTAAATGTTCTGTAGTTCGCCTGCTAACGGTTACTTACCTAACGCTAACTGTAGCACTGTAGCGCTGGATGACATAATGCTAAATTAAGGTAGCTAGCTAACGTTACTGTAATGTTAGCTACATTAAACACAATTGACACACTGTGTTTTTTTTGCTTGCAGACTTTACATGCAACTATAGAAGACCTTAATATCGTGCTGGTGATTTACGCTTATTTAACTTAACATTTAACTTTGCTTTGCAAAGCGGAAAGTACGGCCAGTATTATAAAGTAGCGCGAAGCTACATAGTGTAGGATAAACCGAAACCTTTTCTGAACTTTTTGAAAATACATATTAAACGTAAGTTAACCGTTAAAAGCTGCAAATAACAGCTTTTGCCAAACACTGCAGGACGAATTTTGGGTTATCCAATGTAACGTTCACTTTTACTGTGAACTTTTGCAAATCCAGATTCATATTTTGCTCCCCCTGCACAAAACCATACACCCTTAAAACAGTTATATTGTACATATTGTTATAGTGTATTTTACATATTTTTATTGTAATATTTCGATTCTATTTTTACGTTCTTGACCGTTGCAGTACTTTGCTCTGTTGTTTAACTAAATAATGTTGATGACAGGTGAATTCCTACGTGTGATCTGTTTTTCTGTCATTTTGCAGCTTCCACTATCTCTGCTGAAGACTGCCCAGAACCATCCTATGGTGAGGAGACACTGAAGCACTTAGCACTCTTGATGGGGCAACAACTTGACATATTTTACTGTTGATTATAAATACATGAATTGATTAATATTTAGCCTATAAACTGTTCATCATTATAAGTAAAGTGTATTTCAAGATATTGGATCAGAAAGTGATCAGCAAAAAATTGCTTACAGATGGAAAGCAGAATTAAAGAAGTATCAGATTTTATGCAAAACATTTTTCCTATTATCTTGTATCATGTTCTATAGGATGCTGTTGCTGCTTCAGCTCTGGCTGTTTTATTTCCAGGTTCAATTAGTTCAACATGATTTTAAAACTACCTCCAATCTTAACTTCCAAATTTAATTGGATGAAGTTCAGTTTGTTTTTGCTGTTGTTTATTGTAAATTGAAATCTGTGTAGCCTATAATTGCTGTGTTTTTTTGTTTGTTTGAGAAAACTTTCTCTAGCCTCTGTAATGTCATCCACCCTTGCGTTGTGTAGTCAAGACTCTAAAGCAGCATGCTGTTTTTTGTGTCCTCTCTCTCCTCAGCTGGTGGAGCTGAAGAACGGAGAGACGTACAACGGTCACCTGGTCAGCTGTGACAACTGGATGAACATCAACCTGAGAGAAGTCATCTGCACCTCAAGGGTAAAGCTGAACTCTGGTCTCACATCTCTGCTGTTAATTAAACTGTAGATATAGTGCTTCTTACTATTAAGTAGGTAAAAGACATCTCTGTGGTCCAGTGTTTACATGTTCAGTAGATTAGGCTGTAGGTCGGTGTTGTCTGCAGTCTGCTGTAGATTAGCTACGTCGCTCTGAAAATGTTACAGACCAATAACCACAGACGCTTTACCAAACACTCCCATGTACACATTATTATTTTTTGGGACATAAGAAAGGAAAACCGACAACAAAAAATGACAATCATTCCCATCAAAACAGTACAATAGAAGACCATACAACCTAGCCTAAAGATCTTCTACAAACTGACGTTTGTTGAGCTCTTTTTTTTTTTTATTTTTTTTTTTTTTTTTAAATGTTTTTTTACAAAACAACCTGTTTGTTGACAAAAAGTGACATTATGTTTAGCATGCACTGACACCCTCACTCCATTCTAACAGGATGGAGATAAGTTCTGGAGGATGCCTGAGTGCTACATCAGAGGAAGCACAATCAAATACCTGCGAATCCCCGACGAGATCATCGATATGGTGAAGGAGGAGGTGGTGTCGAAGGGCCGTGGACGTGGAGGCACCCAGCAGAACAAACAGCAGGGCAAAGGAAGAGGAGGAGGAGGAGGAGCCGGCCGCGGTGAGTGGAAACACTTCTGATGATCAGTTTTTGGTTGTTTCCAAATTTCTCTGCTAGTCCGCACACTCTCAGGAGCATCAAAGGTTTTGCCCAAAACACTTGTATGAGGGTAATCTGGCAAGTGATAATAATAATATAAAAATTAACGGACCATTTCTCTTTATATTTATCTTGCTCTCAAATTTCTCTCTGTAGGTCTGTTTGGCGGTCGTGGCAGAGGAATGACTGGTCCTGGTCGGGGCCAGCAGCAGCAGCAGCAGCAGCAGCAGCAGCAGCAGCAGCAGCAGCAGCAGCAGCAGCAGCAGGATAAGAAACCGGGCAAACCACAGGGAATGAAGAACCAGCACTAACATTACACCTTCAACAACACATCCTGTCAATCAGAGTAATTTCTCCTTCAGTACATGAAGATAAAATTGACTCTCTGGTGTTTCCTTCTGCTGTGATGTTTTGTCAGGACGGACCATTGCAGAAATCACACCGGGAGACGTTAAGAGAAGCTGTGCTTTGGCACAGAATTTTGTTTTTTAGCATCTGTAAGTTGGTATTAACACTTTTTTTAGTATGACCATGTACCAGTGTATCAGTCAGAGCTGACAGACTCCTTCGTTAGAATCATTCATCATAATATGTCGTCACAACTTTGCAAGAACATTTTGTATCATAAATCACATTGTATTATCCAAGAACAGTTTCCTATCAGTTGGTACACTGGGATGAGGTTTTTTAGTTTTAGTTATTTTTGTCAGCTGGTCTCCTCAGGTGTAGTGTTCATGGTAAAGAAACTGCCTAGCCCCAACTTCTGTTGCATGAATATTTTTTTTAACTTGCTCTTTATTTTTTGTGTTGTTTGTGACGTTCTGTGGTTTGTCTGCTGCGCCGTACGGTCCGATCATGGCAGGTAGACCAGTAGACTGGCAGTCGGGACAAGAAATCAGTCCCTGAAAATTTACACTTTTGTTAAAGCATTTGTAAGATGACACATTATGATCATTAGGATTTCCAGGAAAAAAAAGATTCTCATATTCTTAAGTCTGAAATGGGTAAGTCCAATGTGTGTCATGTTGGTTGTGTTTCATTTTATTTTTGTAACAAAAGACGATGTTGTAATTTATTTACATTAGAACATGAGAATAAAACAACTTTTGTTAAAGCGGTCGTATTTATTTCAAAACGGTGTTCTTGCCTGCTATTGCAATATTTTACTGCTACACTTTTTCACTTCCCTTGGATAACTGCGTTCTTTAAATTATTAAGAGATTATAATTATTTATTTTATATTCAGGTTAACCTAATGGTGCGTTTTAAAGTCCATAACAAAAAAGCAGAACTGTAATGAATAAAAAAGGTCTATGTGGACGATATGCTCTATGATCGAGACAAAAGTTAAAACTCCATGGGGATTTGCAGTCACGCCAGTTATTTGTTCACATAAACAAGTTCATATCTTGAATGGGACCAAGACCGAGCAATTTTTTTTGTAGCATTAATCTTACAAATTGTCTTTAACATGTAAACCTGATGAAATGTTGAACTAGATTATCAAATTACAGTCTCATTTATCACAGAATAAAAAAGACAATTATGTTAAGATTTTAGACAGTTGGTATTTACAATTAAGTATGAATACTTGCAGTACATTTGGATTAAATTTATATTACTGCCTAAACATTAAATTCTAAAAATAACCGAGTAAGAAGTGAGAAAAATACAAAGCACACAAGTGCAGGGGAGAGAGAGGTATGTGTATGTGTGTGAGCATTTATGTGTGTCCTAAAGCTGCCAGGCCTGCTGATAAAACAGGTATGACTCCTTTCCATAGCCAAAGCCAAAGTACGCCCTCATCTTTAAACTGTTTCTCACTTATGACATGAGGCTGGTGGCCCACTAATGTGTGACCAATCAGAATGTAATCAGAGGTCCTTTTGGAACACACATATGATTTTGTCATGGCTGCTGCTGATCCAGAAGTTACTGAAATGTCATCTCCATGCATTAAATATTTCATCTTTTCAGACCCTGCCATTCCCTAACTGTCCAGCAGCTGTCCCTAGAGACCTTTCCTGCCTCTGCCACAAAAGCCATTCCCTAAATGCAGCCCAGTATTAGTCCTCAGTCAGTACCTGTCCCTTGCCAGTTTGTCTTTGTCGCTTATGGGGCAGTACGATATGAGGAAGATATGTGATATGCCATAACATTGTTGAATATCGCGATAAAGATACTACTTGCGACATTTAAATGTTCTCTTACATTTTAAAATGTAGTTACTATGGAATGCTATTTTATTAAATAAATTCTTTTTTTCATAAATAAATACCTATGCCTATGAAATACATCCTAAAATAAACAAATGACACAATATATACATAAATGTAAATATAAATGAATAAAATCCCCTAAAATAAATAAATGTAAAACCCATTTATTTATTTATTTAACTACATTGACTCATTTATATTTTTATATTACAATTAATTTATATTCATATATATTATATGTATTGCCTTCATTTATTTCAGGATTTTTTTTATAGCATATTTATTTATTTATGTAGCCTAAATATTTATTTAATATTGAGTACAATGGAATTCCATAGTTTTCTACTGATACTCAAAAAAGAAATCCCTTAGTGTCTTTTGTTATGTGACACAGTCTTTCATGATTTAATGAATTAAAGTTAATTGCTAAATTGTTAAAAAAAGATTTATAGTGAAGCCCTAGTTGCTCATTAGCATAGTGTTCCAACTATAGCTCTGCCTTGTCTGCCCGTCTCAGCACCAATGACCTGTCCTTGCCTGTCCTTAGTCTTCTTGGTACTGTGGCTTGTTCGGATTGATCTGTTGCTGACCTTTTTGCTTGACACTTGTAGGAGTAAAGAATGTTTTTTCAAATCCAATTCTGCCTCCGTTGTCTGCATTTAGATTCCAACATGTGTACAGATTGTGATGTCTAGTTGTCCAGTCCAAGTTTACCATTAAATTCTAAAATCCTTAATGTTATTACATCCATCTGTGCATTGTCGTGTTGTAAACACAGTGTAATAAAGCAGCAACTTTATCATGGATGGTGTTACGGCCTCCATTAAAAGGAACAAACAAAGGCTCAAAAAGGGATTGGAGGATGCAACATATAAAAATAGGATGCCAGACACCATGTCAACAATTATCCAACAAGCTTTATTAAATAATAAATATTCCCAAAAGTTACAAACAAAAAGAAACAAAAGATGGGAAGACGCTGGACCAACCTCGCAGTGGGCCGTCGCTCCACGTGTCTCCCCCTAAACTACCTAAAAAGGGTAAACTAATCCGAGAACAAACAAAAAAAAGACAAATAACTGAACTACCGGTAATCTCCAGCCCAAACTAAAACAATAAATTAAAACAACAAAACTCCAGCAACTACATCTGCATCGAGGTTGGGAAAACACAAACCTGCTTGTTGTGGAAGCAAGAACAAGGAGAAAACTACTCACTGGTGTGCTGCCAGTGTGCTCTCCCTGTGTTCTCCACTCTCTGCCTTCTTATCACCTCCCCCACTCTACCTGAGCACTGATTACTCTCAGGTGTGCAACTGGCAGAGGGAGGAGGGCAGAATAGGAAACAGAGAGAGAGAGAAAACAATACACATACAAGAGGCACATGTAATAGATGGAGACACTTTCCATGGGGACACAGTCCACACTAGACACACACCATTTTTTTTCAGTCATTTGTCTGACACAACATTTTCCAAGACAAATTGCCTTTGTACTTAAAGATACCCTATGGCGATTTTCAACAGGTAGCTCTACAGCACAGTGTTTTGATGAGCGGGTCTCTGTATATTTTGCATCTCATGCTCTACTACCAGCTTTAGCTACAAAATGCATTGTAGACAATGAGTAAATGTTCACCAGAAGCTTTAACAGTCCAAGGTGTCTATGCCATCTAACTTATCAGATCCTGTAAATACTGGATTTGTATGAAATTTTCACTGTGTGCCAACAATGACAACATGAAAAAACTTCAGCCAAGATGTAATTTGAATGTCTTGTCTAATTTCTTTAAAAACCCATTCTGGATATGTACGGTTAATTTGGGAGACACATTTAAAATTACTCTTTTTATAAAATAAAACAAAACAAGAAGAAGAATGGCTGTAAAAGGTGACTGGGAGAGATACAACAGGATAACTGGAAGACAAACTGCAGTAAAGAAGAAGACTAGGGAGCAGAACAACGTTTGAAGTTTAATTAAATTCAAAACTAAGGCTTTGCAAAAGCAGGTGAATTGCCAAAAGGTTTATTTTACATTTATGGCACTGAAATGAGTGAGATGGGTTAAGTTTAGTGGGATGCAATGTGTGGAATATTTCCTCCCAAAATGCAGGCATGCATAATATCCAAGATGGCATTTGTGAGGAAGGAAAGACCATTTTCCACTGCCTCTGAAGTCAGTGCTCAAGGAGCGTGCTAAATCATATCATCTCATTGCTAGGCTGAATTGTTGACCGTGCTAACAGGCTTGGACTGTGTGTGTGTGTGTGTGTGTGTGTGTGTGTGTGTGTGTGTGTGTGTGTGTGTGTGTGTGTGTGTTGGGGGTGTTCGGGCTAATCACAGTGACGGGCTATTGAGTCCTCCTCTTCTTTACCACCCACACATCTCTTCCACAGACACACTATTGCAGGCGCCAGCCAATCACTACCTCTTTTTCTTTCTATTCCTTTTACCTGCGTCACTCTGCATGTGTTGCCATGGTGATTACTGATGCTCCCCCCACACTTTGTTTCTCTGCCTCTTTGAATCCGACAGGCTGCACACGTCATCCCTTCCCTCAGGAAGAAGGCCTATTTTTACCACTGGGCACATAGTATACCAAGCTGCCCAACATATTTATGGAATCACATGTATCCCAGCATGCCTGGAAAAACATCTCTACCCCCACGCTCTGCATCTCTCTCTCCCTCTCCATTCATCTAACAGAAATGCTGTTCCTTCCAAGACTTATTTTCATTCCTTGAATTGAGATGACAGCACTAATGGTTTTAAATAATCGTGTTTAAGTATCTACACTGTTTTATCTGTGATACTGTATTTGTCACTAAAGGGAGGTTCATATTCACTCTCCACAGGGAGGTCAGAGGTCAGTGGTCACAGCCACCCAAGGAGCACTAGCCCCCCAGCTGGTAGAGTTTCTGTGTTTTGCTAGAGTGCACTAAAGGTGAGGACTTGCCTGTTGTGCCAGGGACAGATAACAGTGAAGGAAGTCTGCATGACATTTCTCACAGGTTTCTTACAGGTCATTTTGAAACTAGGAAATTATGTTTACTGTTTGAACTATTTTGTCATTTTTGGAGGCAGAACTATTATAGTGAGGCAAGGAAAAAAGAAAGCCAAGTTGACTAACAAGAATTTACACAGCTACCACATAGTAACACAAATCAGGAATGTGCTGGATGTAACTGGATTGAAAAAGTCAACACATTGGACACTGGGTGTTTGCAATAGAATATGTGTGCTGAGGTTTTGCTTTCTTTCCAAGGTGGACCAAAATTCCCTGTGTCTAATACGACCAAATATGGCAACTGAAGGTGGTGCATATACTCCAGGTTTAAATTGGACCAGAGTAAGCTAGAGCTCAGCTCTATCTCCTTCAATATCATATCACACTTCACTTTTAGTTTTTTATTATCCCAATAACATAGTGATGTTATTGATGTCATTTACTGCAAAGACAGATGTTAAAGGGAAATTCTACGACCAAACTTATGTTGTCAACTACTGATTAATGTTATCAATTGCTATTGCGTAGTTGTTTTGGATATGCTTGAAAGGCAGTTAGAGGTATTAACCGCTAGGAAAGGCACACCCAGGTCATCTTATCAAATGGCTAGTCAAGCTTTTGTGAACAGTACTTTCAAATGAGTGGGTGGTGCTAGGGCATCATATATGGGGAGGTTGAAATTCCCAGGATTTTTATTGTACAAAATGAGGTTCCTATGGCTATAGCTAGTAATATCACCTGTGACAGAAACCTGGCAGACAAATCCATTACCCATAATCTGGAGAGCCTCTGGACAGGTGTCATGAGGACTTTCTAGTTGTTTTGTAGTCCGGTTGTTTTGCCTGGTTTGTTTTCCCTGTCCCTGTCTCCATGTCCTCTACTCTCACTCCCCAGACCTGCCATCCTCGAACCATCCACTAGATGCCCTCAGACTCTTGCCAGTCCTCGGACTCTTGCCAGTCCTGTACATCCTGTACCACCATCCTGTCCCCACTTTCATCATCAGCCCTGCAGTTACCTGACTTCCACCGCCTACACTCAACTGTTTCCACTTTCCCTCATCAGCCCTGCAGTTTATAACTGGTCCATTTCCACACACTCCTTGAGTGTTTGGCAATGTTGCCATGTGCTTCTTACCTTTGCTTTTTAGCTTTGTTATACCTGTTGCCTGTCACTTGAAACCTTGGATTTAGTAAATTCTTATCTGCTTGAACCTCTACTTTGGATTTCCTTTCCTGCCCCAAATTTGTTTGCTTGTATTCACCCCCGTGACAACAGGAAGCACAGACTGACAGTGTCTAAGAACTGAATGAGATATCAATAACTTTTTCAATACATTTTTTTTTATAGGCACAGCTGCTGCTCTTCATGACAGAAATATATAATACTCACTAATACACAAACTTATAAGTGTGAACGTGCTGCTGTTTGCAAAAAATGGTCTATGTGGACGATATGCTGTATAATCAAGACAAAAGTTAAAACCATAACAGTCTATGGTTAAAACCCAATGGAAATTTGCAGTCACGCCAGTCTTTGTTCACATAAACAAGTTATATCTTGAATGGGACCACGAGCTAATCTTTTTTTTGGTAGCATTAATCTTACACATTGTCTTTAAAGTTTTCAAAAAACACATTTACACGTAAGCCTTATAAAAGGTTGAACTTGATTACCAAATTCTGATCTGACTGAATACAGTCTCATTTATCACAGAATAAAAAGACAATTATGGAAAGCTTAACATATGTTTTGAAAAACTGTTCTGATTGAGATTTCAGGCTACACATGTATATAAATTGATTTATTGATACACAAATGTAATCATTTCCAAATTTAATAATCATTTTGAAAATAAAAATATTTACTGCTTGCAGATGTACAACTGTAAAAGATGGCTTGCTTTTCCCAGTTTTACATAAAATCTCATCACTTTGGTATCTGGAACCTTTTAACACACATTATTTTTGACATTTTAAAAATAGTTGTTTCATTAATACAATGTTAAGACAAAGACTTTGAAGGTGTTTTGCTTTTCATTACCTAATTTTTTTTCCTTCTAAAACTGGAAAATACCAGTAGAGTACATATTCCTATATTCAGGCTTTCAAACATCCCTGTCGTCACTCTCATCAATAAGTGATGTCACACACTACAATCATAATTTTCATAATAAGATTATATCTTATATATAATAAGATTTCTTATATCTTATAAGATTTCATAAGAGTCTATAACCACAAACATGACTAGACTGAGCAATTAACATAAATCAGATAAATCAAAAATATCAAACAAACCCTCCAATCAACTCCATAACCGTCAACTATATGTTCTCAAATGTGTATGAAAAATAAAATGTAAAGTATAATATTTTTTCTGTATTAGTTTATTGTACCACCATGTCATTACCCTAATTATCAGATTCTGGTGGTCAGTAGTGAAATAGATTTTAGAACAAAAATGTAAAAAGCAATCCTGAAACAGATAATATAAAGCAGTTAACACAGTACATTTTCATGAGTAGATCCTGACATTTTCTTCAAATGAGGCATTGACATTGATTCTTCTTATTATTTCTAATATGGTGACAAAAAACATTAAATGAGCAGCTGGCTGAAGATAACACTAAAACTGTCAGGCAGCATTTACTCTAGTACAATCAGGTTTGGTATACTTTATCGTTTTTAAGAGCCTTAAGGTATTTTTTAAGGTCTTTCATACACAATTACCACAGAATGATCGATACAAAAAATAAACAAATAAAAGACAAAGTAAAATCTAACTTTTTTGGTTTTGAGAATCTATGATCAGCAATTAACCTGATAAACTCAAATCTTTCCAAAGTCATCCAGTTTATCCCTCCATCATCCAGTCATGTTTGGCTGTGGTGGCGCATTTCCAAGTCTCCACAATCTGGGACAGCAGCAGATTTTCAGGAAACATTTCCTCCACGTATGGAGGCACCTCCACTCCTTTACGGTCCATATAGGCACACACCGTCTCTTTCACACTGAGAAGAAGGAAAAGGACCATGTTTGCATACAGGAAAGCTAAAAACAGAAAATTATACCAATTACATAAACAACATAAAACTTCAATGCTAGTGTCGTGGTAGTTTTTCCTAATTTCCTGCATTCTTTAATGTTTTTCATGTACATTTACTGTCGATTGGCCAGGGTTGTGATTGATAGGAGCCAACTGAAACATGGGGGAGGGTCAGCACTTTATTGTTGCTGAAACACATATGGTAAATATGATGTTTAGGATTCAAGCTAACCGAACAATGGCCTCTTTGAACTGTTGTGGTCAAGGAAGCGCTACCACAGTCATAGGGCCAGAAGGGAGAGGCTAAAGAGAAGCTAGTTCCCTTAGGCCATCCGAATCCTGAATGAGGACACTGCCAAAGCTCCTGACAGACTACACCTCTGATGTTATTGACAATTACCTCCACTAATACCCTGCATCTCTTCTCATCTGCACCATATTTAATATTTGCTGGAGAAATCCATGACTGCTGTGAAAGTGCAGCTGACAACTAGGGAAAGACCATGTGACGGCTATGAAAGACAGCTGACAGGAGGAAAAGACCCCAACGAGGCTGTCATGGACTAGCTATCCATGATGGAAGGCTCCGTCGCTTTATTAGGTGAATAGGAGTCAGCCCTCATGGCTACAAAAACTAAAACAAAAACAACACCCCCTGAGTCTGCGAGAGTGGGGGAGGAAGATGACTCATCAACTGACAACACGGTACCTGACCCTGGCATGAACACGGCGACGAATCAGATAATTGGCATGGCACCTACAACAGCAGCTGCGGGACAAGAGCTCCGAGTATGTAGCTGCGGCTGGTCTAAGGTAGCGTCCATCAGAGGCCTTAAAATACATCAAGGGCAGATTAAATGCTTGAAGAAGGAGAGGCCGGGACCTTGCATTGATCATTATCTCCTGAGAGAAAGGTCAAGTCAGTTGAGTGAAGCTCAGTGGCAGGACACAACCCAGAGTCCACCGAGCATCAATACCCCGATGGTCAAGGATGGCACAACATCTGAGAACATGGAAACCAGCCAGATTAAGACTGCTCTGGAGAAGAACATTCAAGGCCGTAGACTTCAAGTGATGTGGACAAAGTCCAGCAGCAAGAAAGAGTGGACAACAGTTAACGCAGATCTGAGCAAGGTCCTGAAGAATCTGGGGAAAATGAGCAACCTGATCTAGACTTATGGTGCAGAAAGGTTTGGAACGAAAGAGCCGGGGAAGAAGACAACAGCCCCTCCGAAATCCAGAAGGCAGCAGGAAATCAAGCGCCTTATCAAAGAATGCTCTTGAGGAAAGAGTGGAAGAAATCCTCACTAGAGGAGCAAGTGGGAATTAACCTTCTGCAAGCAGACCTAAAGGGCCGCCTGGGAAGACTGCAAAGAGCAGAAAACCTTAGAACACAGACACAAGAAGAAAAAGAAGAACTTCCTTTTACCAGAAACCACCTGAAAACAATGCACTTAGACAACCAGAGACATGCCACCCATTCCTCACCCAGAACACCAGTTGGATGACAACCATCCAAAATGGAGCGAGGTTAAAACAGCTGTGAGGAAGGCAAGGGCAGCTTCAGCTCCAGGACCAAATAGAGTTCCATACCGGCTATATAAAAATGCTCCAGATGTCTTATGGTTCCAGTGGAGGCAAATGAAGGTAGTAGGGAAGAAGCAAACCATCCCAAAACATGGCAAAGAGCAGGAGGAGTGTTAATTCCCAAGGAAAAGGATGCCTCGAACATCGACCAATTCCGGCAAATCAATCTCCTGAATGTTGAAGGGAAGATCTTCTTTAGCATTGTTGCTTAAAGGATGACAACCTACCTGAAACAGAACAACTTTATTGACACGTCGGTACAGAAAGCTGGCATACCATGGTTCTTTAGATGCTTAGGAAATGGATCCCGTGTGAGGCTGTGCAGCAAGCAATATCTGCTCTCAGGCATGGAGACATTGTAAGAAAGGTGCATCAGGGGAGAGAGGGTGTTGGACTCGGGACAAGTCGGCCCATATGGCACAAGGCCACATCCACCCAGAGAAGAAGGCTGGTGGTAGCATAGGTCCGGCAGCAAGAGGAGGCAGAAAGATGCATAAAGGCAGTTTCACAGTCCAAACGGGAACAATGGACCAGCTGGGAAAACCTGGAGCATTAGAAACTTAACTGGAAGTGGACATGGAAGGCAGCAGACTGAATTTCACCATCAGAGCCACTTACGATATTCGTCCCACACCCATAAACCTAAACCAATGATTTGGAGAAGATCCATCATGTCCTCTGTGCCAAACCCCAGCAACGTTAAGGCACATCCTCACCGGCTGTAAAATCAGCCTTTCCAAAGCTCGCTACATGTGGAGGCACATCCAGCTCCTGCGACAACTGGCGATTAAATTGGAAGGAAGGAGAGCTACTGCTGAAGTATTCAAACATAGCAGTAGAGGCAGTACAACAGGGCTTGCGAACCTAGGTGCTCCGAATAGAGGTTGGTTGCAGAGGTTTTGTAGCTACATCAACAACCAGGCTGCTGAAAGGGATAGGAGTCCAAGGAGCAGGCATTACGACAAGCTGATTACCCCTACCCAACACTCAAGATACTAAGAATGTGCCAATTATTCAAAGGGATTGTAACATCAAGTCCTATGAGCTCAACATATTGCACATATCTTCGTTGTAGATGTTTTCATTGTATATATTTTCTATTTCCATTGTGTGTATATATATATATATATATATATATACACACACACACAGTATACGCTCACCTAAAGGATTATTAGGAACACCCTACTAATACCGTGTTTGACCCCCTTTCACTTTCAGAACTGCCTTAATTCTTTGTGACATTGCTTCAACAATGTGGTGGAAGCATTCTTTAGACATGTTGGCCCATATTGATAGGATAGCATCTTGCAGATGGAGATTTGTGGGATGCACATCCAGGGCACGAAGCTCCCGTTCTACCACATCCCAAAGATGTTCTATTGGATTAAGATCTGGTGACTGTGGGGGGCATTTTAGTACAGTGATCTCATTGTCATGTTCAAGAAACCAATTTGAAATGATTCAAGCTTTGTGACATGGTGCGTTATCCTGCTGGAAGTAGCCATCAGAGGATGGGTACATGGTGGTCATAAAGGGATGGACATGGTCAGAAACAATGCTCAGGTAGGCTGTGGCATTTAAACGATGCCCAATTGGTACTAAGGTGCCTAAAGTGTGCCAAGAAAACATCCCCCGCACCATTACACCACCACCACCAGCCTGCACAGTGGTAACAAGGCATGACGGATCCATGTTCTCTTTCTGTTTACGCCAAATTCTGACTCTACCATCTGAATTTCTCAACAGAAATCGAGACTCATCAGACCAGGCAATATTTTTACAGTCTTCAACTGTCCAATTTTGGTGTGCTCGTGCAAATTGTAGCCTCATTTTCCTATTTTTAGTGGAGATGAGTGGTACCCAGTGGGGTCTTCTGCTGGTGTAGCCCATCCGCCTCAAGGTTGTTTGTGTTGTGGCTTCACAAATGCTTTGCTGCATACATCGGTTGGTTATTTGAGTCAAAGTTGATTTTCTATCAGCTGGAATCAGTCGGCCCATTCTCCTCTGACCTCTAGCAACAACAAGGCATTTTCGCCCACAGGACTGCCCTATACTGGATGTTTTTCCTTTTTCAGACCATTCTTTGTAATCCCTAGAAATGGTTGTGGGTGAGAATCCCAGTAACTGAGCAGATTGTGAAATACTCAAACCAGCCCGTCTGGCACCAATAACCATGCCACGCTAAAAGTTGCTTAGATCACCTTTCTTTCCCATTTTGAAATTCAGTTTGGAGTTCAGGAGATTGTCTAGACCTGGACGACACCCCTAAATGCATTGAAGCATGCATGCCATGTGATTGGTTGATTAGATAATTGCATTAACGAGAAATCTTACATTCCTAATAATCCTTTAGGTGAGTGTATATACACATATATATATAGTATGTGAAAAATAAAAACATAAACACATCCATGCTTTTATGCTGCATCATTCCAAAAAATAAAGAGATATTTTAGATGTCTTCTGCACAAAATGTAGCCTGCAGAGAGCTTTGGGATCTCCAATAAGATAATAAGTGAGTTTGAACAAGTTTAGCTACACAGTATGAGTTTGTATTGACAGTGAGGTTTAGGGTAATCCACATCTCTATTCAATTCTACTGTGGGGAACAATTGCATTAACAAGGAAATATTTTGTTTAACAGGTTTACCTCCAGGATGGTTTGTAGTCATCAGTGGCCCTTGGACGGCCCAGACTCAACAGGAGGAACTCGTGCATCTCAAGCAGCCATTGGTCCATGTTTCCCCTGGACATGAACCCTTTTAGCTCAGTCTTGTCTTCCTCTGTCAGCGGTATCAGGTACTCAGCTGGATACCCCGAAAAGGGCTCCTTTTTTATAGAAACATGGAGTGGGATATTTTATGTGTGAAACAGTGTATATTATGTGTAAAATGTTTTGTTGAAGTATACACTGAAATTAGCCAAAATAATAAACAATAGGTCATAAAAGCATAAATCATGATCCTAATGCCTGTTTTTTTATTTTCTATTGTTGTGATTCTACTTGTTTAACCAGCTTACCCTCTTGAGACACAGCATGCTTTCAGATTTGAGGGAGGAGAGGAGTTGCCACAAAGAAACACAGTGTTTGAGATTGCATCTGCCCAGAGCCTAAGGAAACAACACAGCAGAGTAAAGAGTCTGTTCCATACAGTCTGAAAGCCAGCCCAGTCTCACGCCAGGTCGTTATATAGTCACGTTGTTGTAATCTATTAAGTCGTGGACAGGTTACGTAAATCCCGTTTTTTTGTGTGGCCATTACGAAATTGAAAGCAATGCATTTTAATGGGAAGCATATTTCGTGATCCCAGAACGAAAGCGAGTAGCGAGTAGTTGATAAGGCGAAAGTCCGTGTAGGTAGGGAGGTTGGTCGGGGATGTGGATGGGTCAGAAAACACAGGACTTTCACCCCGGAGACCGGCGATCGCGCCCCGCGTGTGGCAGCTCCTTTGTCCCGCGTGTTGCAGTTCCTTTGTCGGCGTGTCCCGTGTGTGACGGTTCCTTTCCCCGTTCTTTTTTTTTCCTAACCCCAACCGTCTTGTTATTGTGGCGTTTCATTTCCCCGTTGTGGTGTTTCATTTCCCCGTTGTTGTGTGCCCCTGCGCGGGTCGCAAGTGGCGGCCCGTCCCGTTGTTTTAGCCGGCGTGTGCTGCCTCATTTCCCCGATCGCGAGTGGCGGCCGGTCCCGTTGTTTTGGCCGGCGTGTGGCGCCTCATTTCCCCGTTGTTGCGTCCCCCAGAGCAGCAGGTTCGAAAATCGTGACCTGTACACGTTCAAAAGTCGTTGCATATACACGAAAAAAACGGGATTTACGTAACCTGTCCACGATTTAATAGATTACAATAACGTGACTATATAACGACCTGGCGTGAGACCGGGTTGCTGAAAGCACACAACAGGGATTTAAAAAAATATTAACTTATACCTACAGTTATTCTTTAGTTTTTGGGTTTAAAGGATATAATTAAGATGGGATTTATTATTAGGAAGCTTTATTTTTGTAGATTAACTTATTTCACTTGTGTTTTTCTGATGTCTGACATAATTTAATTAATGGTAATTAATTAATTAATATTTGTAATATAAATTAGTTTAAAATGTCCCTATTTTGTGTAGACGGGGAACTATATAAAATGTACTGTAAGACAGTGAAGTGATGTATTAAGCTTGTTTTCAGAGTTGTTTTGTCCAACTGTTGTGGTGGTAATTAATTACTTTACTCACGACCTGAAAGTAGTTATGATGTATGAAAGTATAGTTTCATAATTTTTCAAGTCTGTCTTAAAACAATAATCGGGTTACCGCATGAACACTGAACCAGGTTTTACAGACATAGCTGTCCTTTAGCTTTAACCTTAACATATACAACAAACAAAGAGGCTGCACATGCATTGACCTGCAATATGTGACGATCGATGTGGTTGGCCATCTTCAGGATGTCCTGGAGGTAGGTGACCAGCGACATCATGGGATCACCCCCGGTCATTGAGAGGAAACCCAGGAGCAGCTCTGCGATCTTGAGTGCCTCACAC
The DNA here is from genome assembly GCF_004354835.1 of Perca flavescens. NCBI lineage: Eukaryota > Metazoa > Chordata > Actinopteri > Perciformes > Percidae > Perca > Perca flavescens. The sequence continues at coordinate 25,220,867 of NC_041339.1, read as the reverse complement.
ACCTCGCTGTAGGAGTCCAGCTCTCTGGACAAGGCGTTCCAGGTCAAAGAGGACAGAGTGTCCTGAAGGAACAAGAAAGTATGAATAAAGCCTGAAGCCATAAAGTGTGTTGTGCATTAATATGTACATTACAACTGTCAAATGTTGTAGTTAAAATTGACAGTCAAACTATCTATCTATGGATTACCTTCTGGATGAGATACCATTAACCGTTAAACCGTTCTATAACCATTAAAATGTTGACCCACAATGTAATAAGGTGAACTCAATGATTTGTACTGTTTGAAATACAACAAGAAGCCATTTAAAAGAAAAGTTTGTTTAATGTTGATTAATGAGCATTAGGTAATAAATCTGTCAAAATAACAACTCTGTACTCTGTACTCTGTACTCTACAAGTAACCTTCATTTTATTATTGTACTCTACAGTACAATGCTGAATAAAATGAATCAGCAACAATTGTAACATTAATACTTTAAGGTCATTCATCATGCAAAAATACCAAATATTCTCTGGTTTCAGCAGGTCACATAGAGGATTTGCTGCCCTTCTGTTTTATATAATTGTAAATTGAATAACTGTGGGTTTTGGACTCAAAACAAGACATTTAAGGAACCCTGGGCTGTGGTAACTTGTGATAGACATTTTCACTATTTTCTGATGCTTTACAGACAAAAAAATTACCAAAACTTTTACCAAAAGAATTAATTGTTAATGAAAACTATCTTTTGTTTCAACCCTATTAAATGTCTTTCCTTAAATGCATGTAATATATATTTGTTTTATGACTAGGTAGATGTAAGATGAAATCTAATAATGTAATATGTCATCATTAACGTACCTGAAGCACTTTTCCTTTAACAGCTTTGAAAATGGTTTCATAGTCCCTCTCTTGTGTGTTGACCAGAGTGGGAATTCCCTAAAATAAAGCATAAAAGAAAGTGAGTTTAGTAAAACATGGAAATATTACTGTTAAATAAGTAAGACATCAGAGCAGATAAAATACTGACAAATAAAAGTCAAATACGATGTTACAATTTGCTTGGTGAAAATGTCTTACTGTGTTGTTAACTAACACAATGACAACCATCTGGTTTGCTAGTACAAAACGATATGACAGCCCAAAACAAACCAAGTCAACTGTTCCATATGGTTTTAGTTGGCTGTAGCCACTGTTTTAAGAGGACTGGTATCGCTACATGTAGTGCAAGGCATAATGGAGGTTCCTTGCCAAGGGAGTGCAGAATCCAGGCAACAATAGACTGTAAAGGGCTGGTTAAGCTTGTGTGAGTCCATTTAATGTGTTTCTTTAACCAAACCAGGCTGTGTGGACTCACTGTGTGTGTGATGAGGGGTTTTCCCTGTAGGAAACGGGTGAGGATCTGCTGCTGGATCCTGGGTAGGTCATATTGTGATATTGTCTCATGGCCATGTTCCAAGCTGTACTGGCAGTTGGATAAAACCAGAGGAAGCAGGTCCTTCTCCAGCTCATAGTGGATCACATGCTGCTCCGTTAGCTCTGCCAAACTCACCTTGTAAGTGCTGCAGACATCAAAAAAGCAAATATGGACTTTTTATTCCTGGAATGAAATTTATTAATCCCAACCAAAAAAGCATAAACTTTTGTTATTCCACATTTTTTGTTGAAAAGTAAGATTTTTGGAATACAGCAAACATGTTTGGTTTTCAGCAGACGTGAATTTTCCATAATATATCTATCTTGGTAGTATTTCAAAATTCATACATTTTTCACCCAACACACGGTGTGTGTTTGCATGTTTAGCCTGTTCACTACAGTGGTTGAAAAGTCTGCATGTGCATTATGCTTTTACCAAATTCACATTAGGCCTTTTTCAAGGATAGGCATAAGTCTAGGATCTGTCATACTACTTACACTAAACAAGGACTGTGGTCTGTGACTTTTGTCCCCCATCACTTACATTGACAAAGCAGCATTGCTGAAAAAAGCATTTTGCATCATGGACCCTTAGACAACAGACCTCCCGCCAGCAGACGCGGGAGATTGTTGTTTACATGATCCTATGATCCTTATGAAGTGTTAAGAAATATTTGTTCATGTTTCTAAATCTAGAAATCTTTTGGATCTATATGTTTTTGTTTTTGTGTGTTTATTTAGTAAAATTTGTTGAAAACCGATTTTTGTATTTGTTAACAATTTCAATACTTTTATTAATTATTTAGTTTTATTGACACATAATGTTTTATTTAGGTTTTACTGATTTTAGGGATATGAAGCATTTGAAGATACTCCAAGAAATTACATCACAATAAACAAAAATGCCAATGTAGGCACTGACGGACCATTTCTATTGCATCGAAGTTCGAAGTGTTAAACTGAAACATTCTCCCCAGCTCGTTGTATGTTTTGTACCTGCTGTCCTCTCCGGTGTGGCTATCCACAGCGTTTACCAGCTCATTGTGTAGTGCCACCAAGTAGCTGACCAGCCCTGTGGCACACAGGCCTGGACCCTGCCGCCGGGGCAGGAGGTACCGCAGGTCACTGTTCAGGTCCAAATCCTCACTGCAAAATTCATCTGGAATCTTCAACTCATCTGTAAATTGGAAAAGACATATAAATAAAACATTATGTCCAATACAACAATATGTTAGCATGTATTCATTGTGATATGTTATTCAATCACTGTCGTACGGGGGCCCTGAGAGGCCACAGCACGCAACAATAAGACAACACGTGCAAATAAACCACAGCATGCCAGCTCTAAGCTGGAGGTCTCTCAGACCACTCTCGTAAATAAGAGGCTTTTATTTCGCCGTTGATGGATTATTTGTTTAAATATCACAACACATGTCCATTTTAAGATTAACCTGTGGTTAGCTGCATTTTCGGAGTTAAACTCCACAAGCGCTTGCAGGCTTAACAACCTCGCTGGCCGGCCGTCACACACACACACACACACACACACACACACACCGATACATAATAATAAAATACTGAGCACTCTAAAATTAAACATTGCAGTTGGTGCTGAGTGGAGCGTTGGTGGCATTGATTCTTAATTTCCCACGAAGCTGATCGGTTACGTGTCAGCTAAACTTCTCATCTCCAGTCCTATTTGTATTTGTGAGAAGTGGCGCTGTCCTGAGTTGAAAGACTATTTTACGGCTTTGTTATCGAGTTAAGCTGCTGTCCATTTCCTAACGTTCTGAAATGCAAACAATTTTTGACAACCTTTTTTTTTTTTTTTTTTTTTTTGAAGGGCGTGCGCCCGTGAGCACCCACAGGGGAAAACATAAATCGGCGCCTACACACACACACACACACACACACGCACAGCCATAGCGCAGCAGGCAGAGGCGGGGGGGAGAGAGATACCCGTTTCTCTTCAGGAGAATTGTTTAAATTATTTATTATTAATTCAATTATTATTAGCTTTAATTTTATTGATTATGGTTTGGCTCTAACACCCCTAACTTATTCAAAAGAGTGGAACGCGATCCCTACTAGTATTAGTGTATTAGTTTAAGTCAGTTTAAATTATAAAAAGAAGTAGGCCTATGCACTGGTGTGTCCTAGGTGTTCCTATTAGTGTTATGTGGAATTATCATTTATATATTATTGTAGTGCACTGTGTATGCCTAGGGACAACAGATGGAAATTAGCAATTTAAATTATAAAGGTTGGTGTCTCCCCTTTAGTCTACATAACATGTCATAGCATGTTACCACTTTATGTACAACTGTTCATTTATCATACAGACTGAAACTCAACTTCTAATAAATCAGAAAACAAATACACCAAAAAAAAAAAGTATAAGCTAAATACCAAATCTAATGTATATAGCCTATGTCATAATTTAAACAAGTCTCCCGCATCTGCCTGCTGCGCTCTGGCCGTGTGTGTGGTGTGTGTGTGTGTGTCTGCATAGGCACGGATTTATGTTTTCCAAAGTGGGTGCTTACGGGCGCACGCCCTTAAAAAAAAAAAAGGAGTCAAAAATTGTTTGCATTTCTGAACGTTAGGAAATGGACAGCGGCCGACGCGAACACACACACCTATTAACTCGATAATAAAGCCGTAAAATAGGCTTTCAACTCAGGACAGCACCACTTCTCACAAATACAGAGAGGATTGGAGATGAGTAGTTAAACTGGCACGTAACCGCGATCAGCTTCGTGGGAAATTAAGAATCAATGCCACCAACATAACCAATCACACCATGACAGACGCTCCACTCTGCACCAACTTCTATGTTTAATTTTAAATGAATGTAGCCTACTGGTAGTCTGGCACATGTAGGGTGCTCAGTATTTTATTATTATGTATCGGTGAGTGTTTGTGTGTGTGTGTGTGTGTGTGTGTGTGTGTGTGTGTGTGTGACGGCCGGCCAGCGAGGTTGTTAAACCTGCAAGCGCTTGTGGAGTTTAACTCCGAAAATGCAGCTAACCACAGGTTAATCTTAAAATGGACATGTGTTGTGATATTTAAACAAATAATCCATCAACAGCGAAATAAAAGCCTCTTATTTACGAGAGCGGTCTGAGAGACCTCCAGCTTAGAGCGGGGTCTCTGAGCAGGACTGTCTGCCCCGGCAGGCGCTAGCTGGCTGTCGCGTGACTTTATGGAGCTACTCAATTCCGAAAACTTTGAAACAAATTGACAATAGGCAACGATTTTCGCAAGACTGCCTATATTCGAAATCTAAAGAGTTCATTTCTTGCCTAAAACGTATTCAGAAGTGAATTTAGTGATGAATAAAATGGCAAAAATTGTTAAAATTGTCCTGATGTTGGTCTGTCTATGTACCGGAAAGCCAATGGTTGAGGCACGTGTGCATCACTTAAAAGTGTCCCCTGGAAACACTTCCGTTGTGGTGTGGGCTATTTGCACGTGTTGTCTTATTAGTGCTTGCTGTGGTTTATTTGCATGTGTTGTCTTATTGTTGCGTGCTGTGGTTTATTTGCACGTGTTGTCTTATTAGTGCGTGCTGTGGTTTATTTGCACGTGTTGTCTTATTGTTGCGTGCTGTGGTTTATTTGCACGTGTTGGCTTATTAGTGCATGCTGTGGTTTATTTGCACATGTTGTCTTATTTGCACGTGTTGTCTTATTAGTGCGTGCTGTGGTTTATTTGCACGTGTTGTCTTATTGTTGCATGCTGTGATTTATTTGCACGTGTTGTCTTATTGTTGCGTGCTGTGGTTTATTTGCATGTGTTGTCTTATTGTTGCGTGCTGTGGCCTCTCCGGGCCACCGTACTGTTGCACCAGAAACAACTTTTATTTATTTTTTTTCATTTTTTTTTTACCACGTGTAGCCATTACAGCTCTTTTCCAAAGACATCACTTTGAAACCAGTGACGTTTGTAGAGTGTGGGCAGAATCACAATACTGAACTAAACAATTCTGTTAACTTGAATAGAGATAGTTAAATGATTGAGTATCTAAGCTTTAATAATGGAGTTACAGTAGCTGTACTCCGATTACAGTGTAAATGTAAAAAACATAATTTGTGTTAAAGTGTGAAACAATTGCATAATTGCTTTGCTTTAGTTACAAATCCATTATTAAGATACATTTAAACTAAACTCAACCTAATTTATACAGCATTTTAACAAGACAAAGTTGACCCAAAGTGTTTTACAGCACAGACAAAAACAGAACTAAATAAAGGAGAGGACTAGGAAAGTTGTTATAGCGACTGTCACTATCCATACATTTTTTTAAGAAGACAAAGGAAGGATGGGTGTTATACTTACTGCTGGTTACAGACACTCTGAGCAGATTCCATGTTTGTAGGAAGATGTCAATGTGTTTCTCATACCACTTCCTCATTTCTGAAAGAAGAAATGTTAAAAATATTTACATAGTTCCTATGACAAAAAATGGAACAAGGAAAGAAATATAAAATGTCAGACATCTGTTGTCTGTCCCATAACCCATGCCTCCCTATAATTCAGTCAGTCAGTCAGTCAGTCAGTCAGATTTTAGTCAATTAAATGTTTGTCTCGCATTGCCAGACCTTCCTCCACAGTGCTACGGAGGAGGTTCTGGCTAATCCACAAAGCATTCTGGGATGGATGAAAAACATGCTCTGGTGTATTGGCATTACTTTAAACCAATCACAATCGTCTCCGGCGGCGCTAAGTACCGGACACAATGACAGTGCCTCTGCAAAATAGCCTCAGGAAGGAACTTGTTTTGGTGGACCATGTATATTCAAAGGTTGTTTTAGTTGTGCAACAGAAAACTCAGATTGGACAGTCTAGCTAGCTGTCTCAATTTACCCCGCAGTGATCTGAGGAACAGTTAACCATAGTCATCAAAAATAGACAGTTTAAAATGCCAACACAAAGAGAAAATGAGGGACATCTGGCGGAATTTCCAGTGGAACCAGAGCAATCACCTAAATTAATTGTCGTCGAAATAATTAAATGCTAACACTTTGAGAAAAAACTAGGCTTAGGTCTAGTTATTACTCAAAGATTTCACAGCTGTACCTCTTTGTTTCTCCATGAACTCTCCGATGGAGCCCACTATCTGATCAGTTGCGTTCTGGAACTTTCTCACCAAGCGTTTCTGCAGGATTAGGATGTCTGGAAGGAGCTTAATCTGCCGAAATTCTCTCTCCTGAAAAAGAAAGACACAAATTCATCATACGTATGCTCATAACCATATGCAACATACAGTATATTAAATCATTAAGATAAATGACCATAATATACAGTACAGGCCAAAAGTTTGGACACACCTTATCATTCAATGTGTTTCTTTATTTTCATGACTATTTACATTGTAGATTCTCACTGAAGGCATCAAAACTATGAATGAACACATATGGAATTATGTACTTAACAAAAAAGTGTGAAATAACTGAAAACATGTCTTATATTTTAGATTCTTCAAAGTAGCCACCCTTTGCTTTTTTTGATAACTCTGCAAACCCTTGGTGTTCTCTCAATGAGCTTCATGAGGTAGTCACCTGAAATGGTTTTCACTTCACAGGTGTGCCTTGTCAGGGTTAATTAGTGGAATTTTTCCCTTATTAATAAAAAAGCAATATAAGATATATAATATTGCTGATCAAAACGAACGAAAATAATTTTTCATTTTATTGAATATAGAGGTTTTTATTCTGATTTCTTTTTTGAAAGATTACTAGGTCAATAAGGACATTTTTTTCACTCAAATATTTTAATTACACAGATAATTAAATAAATATAAATGTATTGTGCATTACTTCCTCTCTCTCTCTTACTCAAACTTTTCAATTACACAGATAATAAAATATTGTGCATTACTTGTAAAATAAAAGTATTATGAGTAATGGGGCTAAAAAAAGAAAAAAAAGTTATCCTGACGGTGGTGATTGGGGATAGGCTACACAGCTATCCCCAAGAAGTAGAAGAAATTAGAAGGGTATATCCCCTCAGGAGCAATTCATCACTCATGTAATGGCAAATTAATACTTTTAGAATATTAATGCAGTGCCCATTTGGAGTGTGTGCCTGTTCAGAAGGATTGCTTGGTTCCCAGTATTTGTTTTCCACAACTTTTTAACTATAAGCTCGGTTCAATTATTTTCATCTAGCTGTCACACATCCAGGTACCGATACCGGTAATTGAAATTTGGTTCCAGTACCCATCGGTACCTTTTTTGGTACTTCCCTCTGTAATGACAAAAAATGTATTTCAGTTGTAAAAGTGATTTGAAACCTATTTTTCCTATTTACTTAGAAAATGTTATTTAGTTAGAACATTTAATACTCCACACAACATAAAACCCCTCCCTCTCCCCTCCCAAGTCTGTAGCTACAACCTATCAAATCAGATAATTATTGATTTCTTACACTGGAACTTTTATTCTTGAATTTGTATCTTATTCTATTTTAGCCTTTTTTATTTCCTATCTCTTTTTAATTGCTCTTAGATGTTTTATGTAAACTACTTTTAATTGCATGTTGCTGAAATTTGCTATAGAAATAAAGTTGCCTTTCCCTACAACCTCCAGCCTGTCAGTCAGTCACCAGGGCATAGAGAGCACTGTTGTGCCTGCCTGTCTCAAAGGATGTGTTCTCTTAATACATCCATGCTTTCAGCTCGCAATTATATTATATTGCAGCAAACGCTATCTGCGTGGAGTTTTGAAAAGTGTAACCACACTTGCAACCACTTTACTGGCATTGCAGTGACTCACTTTGACTTAAAATGGAACTATTATGCTTTTCCCAATTTTCTGTCATATCTATGATGTTATATCGGATTTTTTTGAAACATGGCCAGAGCTTCAAATAACGAGGTAAACGTATTTGAGAGAAATCCCCATGAGCTAAAACGTTCAGATTTCCAAAGTTTAACAGTGTTTTCTACTCTCGGCTAGGTGTTACGCAACTTCAAGCCGGCCATCTATGATTGGTTATCTGCTCCAGGCAGCAACTACTGTTAGTAGTGGTTTTTTAAGCTACTGCGGTGTCAACATTGTCCTGCTTATGGCAGTAAAAGATGTAATCTTGGATGCCTGCCGATGTTGTTAATTCTCCCTAATTCTGGGTCACATTATTCCTTATTATTATGCAATATTTGGTTTAAAAGCCTTTATTTAGATTTATGACGGTAGAAAGTGCTGCTATATTGTATTAGTGTCCACTGCTAACTACAGTATAGCTGTGTGGTAACGCTAGATAGCTGTAATCTTGGCAGCCAGTGTTGGTCATTTCTCTCCAATTTCCAGAATCAGGAGACTCACAAACATGCGCTGGCCAATCAGAGCAGACTGTGCTTTTAAAGAGACAGGCGCTCCAACAGAGTGTCTAATACAGAGAGTGAATACAGGATTAGCAGCCACGGGCAGTAGGCCTATGATAAAAAATAAAGTGTTTTTGAACATTAAAGCATGTAAACATGTCCTAGTAGAATCACAAAATACAAGTATGAACCTGAAAATGCTATATAATAGGTCCACTTTAAACAAACTGCCAAGGTGTTGAGCTTCGCTCCATCTGCACCTCTGCATATGTGTGTGTATGTGTCGGAGCGGAGCTCCGCTCTCTGTCAACATGCAGAGAGGACAGATGCTGGCAGTTCTCCCAGGCACCATTTGATTTAACATGAATCGGTCATCTTTAGTAGGCTACCAACGTAATTTGCTTGTTACCCAACCCTACGGGCAAGGGAGGGGGGGAGCCGCCACAGCGCGTAGTGATGTGCCCCGGCCCCAGGCGAGAGAAGGAGGGAGCCAGGCTCAGCCTTAAACAGCATGCAGAACGGCTGCAGAAATGTAGCCTACACAACCGCCGGCAACAAAACAACGTGCTAGAGAGCCGAGGAGCCCTGCTGTTCATCTAACATGTGTCTGTGTAGGATTGTATTTGCATGTAAGGTAGACAGCAATAGCTTTTTGGTGGATGACCACATTTTGGCAAGTGACACCAGTAGCCGGTGAACCAGTCTAAAGCTGTCCAAAATGCAAAGACTTCATTCTCTGAATGTGCAGTTACTAAAAAATTTATATCTACAACACATTTCATAACCATCTGGCTAGTAGTTGTCAAGACTTCTTGCTCTTGACCAAACTGATGAATTTAAAGTCATTTAGTCACAAAGCTTTACATCTCACAGACATTCACCTTCTGCAGAAACTTCCAGAGAAGAGGCAGCTCCTCCTTTTGGTCATACTGCTCCACAATGTGTGTGAGGCTGAGCAATGAGAACCTCTCCCTGCAGCTCCACACCGCTGAGCTGTGGACCGGAGAGCCCTGCGGCAGCGACGTCAGGAAGCTACAATCATCACCGAAGGTCGTCCTCATGATGAAGTTGGAGGATACACGGGAGTCAGTCCTAATGCTGCCCTTTGCTTCTTGCAGGAATTGATCAAGATCCTATAGGCACAAAATATTGGTAGTATTAGGAGAGTTTAATGCAGCAATGGAAAAAATTGTATTGTGCAAAAGAAACCATAAAAATATCAGCATCCATCTGCAATACATATGAGAATATAAAGAGAAGTATTTATTAAAATATACATAATTCAATAATTATAATACAATTAGCTTATAATAAAAGTATTCTGATATTGACATTGATAACTGAGTATATGGCCATACATTATAACTATCAGTCAAACTGCCCATTTTCAAATATCATAAAAGCTTCATCGTCACTAAAAAAAGGAAAAGAAAAATGTAAAATGGTAAAAGGTGTTACCCTCAACAGAGGTGCCATAATATTTGCAGCCACAAAAGTCTCCCACATGTTTCTGGATGCTTTGGTTGTTAGGTAAGGATCAATACCAGCTAAAAAAAAGTCAAACAGAAAGTATTTTTGTAAAATGTACTGTTATGCATGTATGTATGTATGTAAAAATAAACAAACATTCAGAAATGGTAAGATCCTTTATACAAATACAGGTTTCTATGCCTATCCTACAGATTTTGAAAAATCCAATGGTACAAATTCTTATAATTTGTGTAGGTTGTGTGTCCGTCTTTTAGTTTAGGAGACAGAATATATATTAATTTAATTTAATATTTTTCAAAGTGCTTGACAAAATATTTACATATTGACAGAGGACAATAATCCTGGAACTGAACAAGCAAAAATGCCTCAGATGGTGGATTGGCAAGAATGAATATTATATGACTGACATAACGTGCATACACTTAGGTTTATCGATAACAGTTTATAGCACACAGCACTAGGTGCAATTGCTATTGGAGGTATTGTTTGTTCTTTATAAATTAGAGTGGGGTCTAGATCCACTCTATCTGTAAAGTGTCCTGAATTATTGTGCAACTAACAAACAATTATCGCAGTTGGTGAATGACTTACAGGGACTGGCCTGCAATAGCTCTTGAAGGGATCTGAGCACCAAGTGGACAGTTGTAACAGTGTCATCCACTCCTCTTCCCAGTGTCTGTGACAGCTGATTCAGATCCTTTCTTATGTGTAGACTGAGAAACAAACAAACATCCTCCACAGGTGGCTGGATGATGTGCTGGACAAACTAAAGATATAGAGATTGGGGGACAATGTCATAGATTCAAAAGAACAGCCACAATTAATAGTTATTTTATCTATTTTGCAGAGAGATTAGTATCTGGATAGAATCATTTGATACACCAGCTACACACAATGTCAACTCTGAAATATTGTTGGCACTTACATTCCAACAAAGTTACCTACGGCTCAAAAAGTGCAACACTTAGGCGTTGATATCTAATTTTGAGAGCAAGTCTTCATCTGCTCACCTGGGACTTCTCTGAGGCTCCCAGCAACATGGCCAAATGTGTAACCAGCCTGACCAGAGTGAAGGGACTTAGAGACATGTTTTTGGTGTCCAGGGCATCTGGGTTGTTTCTCCGGTCAGCGTCTCCTAGGATGTGGCCAGGCCTTGTGTTATCCCTAAAACAGATTACAATATCATTAAGTAAGTAGTTCGGGAGATTTGTATAAATGTAACTGTACCGGACATATATTACAACTACATTTAAAATCAGTTTAAAAAAAGGAGTCACAAATAATCATCCTAGTCTTGCTAATCTCACAATAATGATACTAATTTGATTTTGTTTAATATAAAACAGTTTTCCTAATATCCAAGTCAGTAGAATTTTGGAGTCTGGAGTAATCATGTGACATAAGAAATGTAGTTCCCATAAATCGCCATAATATGGGAAGCTGGAAATATACTAGTTTTTTTTTCTATTTAAAAACCATAAATATAAAAATACTGAACCTATATTGCTGTGGGTGGTCATTTATCTTATCAAAACAATCTATTTAAATTTAAATATTTGCTAATGCTTTAAAAACTATACAGCAAAACTGAAACTGTGTCTTTGTGGCCTTGCTTTTTTCCACCGACAAACTATCTATACTTAATACTTCAAATGATCCCTCGCTATATTATTACCCATCCAAAATCCTGTTTAATAATACTCACTGCTGAAGCTGAATTGGTCTGAATCCCTGCAAGGCCAAATGATTGTCTCCTCCAACCTCCTCGCCACACTCCAGACATCGGCCTCGCTGCATGGGCAGGCCGCACTGCAGAGGAACAGAGCAGATCAGTTCATTTTCTTAACTACTATATATGTCTGTAAACACTGTGCAAATAAATTAACTGGTACTGCAAACAAATTGCTTACCTCATCAACAAAGCATGGATGATTATTTGGACACACTGTGAAAAAACAATCAACCAATAAAAATAATCTTAAATCACCTGGGTTATTGAGACAGTTTATGTGACTTCTTTAGCATTTGATATGATGATGCAAATTCTAGAGCAATACAGATTATCCAAGGACTTTCAGACATCTGTTATAGAAAATTGTTTATTCAAGATAATTATTTGAGAAAACTAAGCTGCAAAAATGAAAAATGAAATTAAAATGGTGGTTTATTTATGAATGAATGATACTTACCATACCAAGTGAGCTGCCCGTAGTCTTGTTGTATGGCTGCTTGGGCAACAGCTAACATGTCATCAGGCATTGTGGGTATAAATGCCGCCTGTTAGGTAAAAAAAAAATGTAAATGTTCAAAAGTTCTCATGAAACTAACATGAAAATAATCATCAGTTTTTATTAAAGCTATGAGTATGTTAATGAGCTTTTCCTTCTTCAATCTGTCCACTTGAGTTTAAAAACATCCCTAGCACTAGATTATGCAAGGCACCATAAAGTTGTAAAATTGACAGCCTTCTGTCGTGTAACACCAAGGACAGTTGCAATGATCTAAAAAGTCCAATATGACACACGTTTACCTGCATATTTTCAGGAGACAGACCAAGTTGCTTGAGTGGCATCACCAGGAGATGAGTCCCAGTGAGCAGCACAGCTGCCAGATGCATGATCAGCTCGATGATATTGTTGTCCACAATAGTATGACTAGGGTACACGGCCAGGGCTCCCAACCTGTTGTGAACCAAGGCTGAGGCAAAATCCCTTACTTCTCTTTGATGTAAATACCTTGAGCCCTGGATGAGCTCTCCAAATGCCTGGCATCGCTACAGGGAAGATATAAGAAGACATACGGTGGCAATTTTTTTATATCAATATTGAACAATTTTCACTCAACATCTGGTTTAAATTACCTTACAGGCCACAAACAACAATGGTTGACATGCTTTAAGTAGCAAATGAGGCAGTACCTTTCATGAGGGATTAATTGATCCCCTGATTGTTGTTTACTCATAGTCACATTTTCAATTTGTAAATGAATAATCTACTACTATTTTCTGAATGATATTACCCAATGTTTAACTCTCAGCGGCATACTATTTTAATATTCTAAGATGTTTAATATATTATTCAGTTTCTACAATGGTGTATCTTATCCCTCTACGTACCTCGGGGGTTGGATGAATGCTTGTATTTGCAGATCTGTACAGAGTAGTAACTTCTCGGAAAAGCGCCAGGAGGATGAACATTGTTCGATTTCTTGGCGGTGCGGTGCATTTCTAAATCAATGTAAAACAACCAATAATTGAGTGAGCAGCTACTATTCAGACTGAATGGGTATTTGGTCCCAGTAACAACTATGGTAATAGAATAGATCTCAAGGAACATGTCAATGTGTTTTCAAGTTTTAGACATTTAACTGCACAGTTTTAGACTTTTAAATCTATATTTTCTTCATTCCAGGAAGTAAAGTAAATTTCCTAATATAGAGCAGCAGTGTTTGATTGATAAAAATGATTACTTGGGATGTAAAGTAGATTTGATTTGTAGTAAAAATGCTAAAAGATTCAAACTCATTGACATGTTATGTATTATATGCATTGTATAACTGAAAAGAAACAGCTTTTGTCATACACTACCCATATAGACTGCTGGTTGAAAAAAAAGATATTCTGTCCCTTGTGTCAAAACAATGTAACATTTACAGGAATGGGTCAAAAGTATTACTTGTAGCAGCAAAGAGTTTGGTAAATTAAATTTAAATACCTCACAGACGTCTTCTATCTGCTCGATATCACCGTCCACTACTGCCTTGGCAACTGCATCCCTTACTGCCTTGTATTCCTCTCCATAGGCAAGATACTGGTCCATGTGGCCTCCATCTTCATTCTGGTCACACCATAAAATGAGTTAGAGGAGCAAAAACAATAAATATGTAATATATCCAAATATATAGATATTAAATATATATGATCTGTCCTGTTGGCTCCCTGGTCCCAAAATAGTCTGATAAGTGGGATACATTTGACTCTGGTTTGTTTCCATGTTTAAGTAAGTAACAACATGCAAATAATAATATCAAATGATAGTGCCTTGTTAATGATTTGCCCTACTGACTGCATCATGTAATACTGTACTTTTTTTTTTTTTATATAGTAGATTTGCTCATGAATGGTGGTGTACCTGCTGATGGATCTCTGTAGGGAAAAGCCAGCTGAACTGTGGTTGTTTCACCAGAGTCTGGACGGATTCAACACCCTCCCATTCGCTAAGTTTGCGAATCAGATAAACGCGGTACCAATCATTTCCACTGTCCTCACAGAACTTAATCACCATGTTCAGGAAATCTTCTGCTCCATCTGGGACATTGTTGTCTGCAACAGCAACACAGTCCAATAAACTCTTAATTTCTGTTATTGCTAACCAATGCAAACTGTCAGCAGTAGTGAAGTTATCTCTTACCAGACAGCTTGTCACTGATAACCTGGGCAGCCATGGTGAGGGACAGGCGCAATCGTGCGATGTGCTGCAGATGTTGAATAGACACTGTTGCTGAAACAGAAGTACCATCAGCCAAAAAGTTGTGCAGGAATTGTGTTTCATCATTGTAAAATGGCTTCAGCTCTTCAGCCGTGTCAGATTCTTGAGGCATTTTCTCCCACATGGAGTCCTGCAAAGAAAAGATGTTGAACTGTTATTTCAACTGACTCGTGCCAGCAATGAGCAGAAACTGAAATAACAGTTTGTGATACAGCTGACATCCAAACTCCTCCTGAACCCTTCCTTTCACATTCAGATACTGTAGGGCAGTGGTAGACAAATAGCAGCCTGTGGGCCAAATCCGGCTCTCTAGCAAAAGTATCTGCCCCCCTGACAAAACACAACCTTTCACTTTCAAAGCTTACATCAAAACTTTTGCATGCTTTTGCACATATCATGCAAATCCAAAATATGACCTTTTAAAAGGTCCAATATGTAATATACAGTATTTACTGTAATAAATCCAAAAATGACCCCAATGCATCATCAGATATTAAGGATATTAAGGGCTGTAAATTGGGAAGAGAGGACCGTGAGTTTGCAGTGTGTTTAGCGATTGTTGCTTTGAATTTAAGTACTGCAGTAACTATTTTAAACACTAGCTGTCAGTATTACATATTGCACCTTTAACATATAACACTGCAAACCCATGATGAGGGCAATCAATATATCAATACATTTTATTCTTAAATGCATCAAAAGAAACAAAAAAACATTTACACCTACAGTCAAACACTCTGTAAAAAGCAAATAGTAATAATTCAGATGTCTAATGTCCTGCTAGAAAAATAATTTGGTTTTAGGAGATTACACTTAGTATTGAGTGTGAACTTTTCTTTCAACTGTATCTATCTGATACATTTCTACACTATTCAACATAATGAAACAGTACTGTTATATATTTGTTTAAAATGTTTTACCTCTAAGCAGTTGATGTACAAGGCATAAAGCTCTGCTTTATCACCCTCATCCACAAATATGCTTTCTTCAACAGATGACAAATGCTGCTGCAAATATTCCTGGACTTCATCAAAGCTGAAACACAGTCAGGTTCATCATACACTTGATACAATGCAGAAGAGCTTCAAAATGTGCAGAAGAGCAGATTAAATCTATTCCAACATTTTCTCACAACCGAATCCTTCAATGTCATTAAAGCAGCAATGCTGTCAAACTCTGTTGTACTGTTGCTGACAGAGCTGCCATTTATATCTAACAGACAGCATCATTTACATTCATTTGTGTAGTTTTGACAGCATTTAGTTTACCTGAACTTCAGAAGCAGTTTGAGGATCACAGATCGCACGACTGGGTTTTTATCGAGTGACTCGTCAAAAGGCGACAGATCTTTGGTGTGAATCTGTTTATGTTCTAGTTTGAAATATGATTAAGAGTAAATATCAGCAACATATTAAAATTGAAGGGATAAAAGAAATTAAGATAAAATATAAAGAAAGATAAATAATTAGTTTCAAAAAACAAAAACTAAATTGTATTTAAAGGTACCCCATAATAGGAATGTACTGTACAAAATGGTCAAAGCTGTCACATAGTATCAGAAAAATAAAGGTTCATTAGAAAAGAAGAAAATAAAGAGGACACATGCAGTATATATGATACATGATGCTTCTTTGAGCTCTACAAGTGGTACCTGTCTCAACCATCAGGTAGGACAACAGGTGGGTGATGATACGTGTTTCTGGTGGCGTATTGTCCTTGAAGCACACAGCGGAGAGCAGATCAATGAAGAAACCATTGCAACGCCGCCTAAATTCTGCATTTTTCTTGATAGAAACACTGCAGAGTCACAAAAATCAAATGCAACATAAAAATGAAAAGTCAAGGTGAGGAAGTTCTATCTGTGTTTATAAGAAAATCTCCAAATAAGTTTACTGATTCCCCAAAGATCAAACTCTGTCAGGGGACTTTCTTGCTTGAATTTACATGCCACTGTACGTCTTCTTAGTGATACTGTGTTTCACAGTGAGATCTACTGAATCACATATTTTCACACCCACTACATAATAAGCAAGTCTATTATATACTACGACTGCACACACACATACAGGATAGGTGAATGCACAATAGAAAATCACTGAGTGATATTCGTCTCACTGCTCAGTGCCTGAGTGTACATATTTCTTACATGACGGGTGGCTCATTAAACAAAGCTGCTAAACACTGTACAGTGCAAAAAAGGCTCCTGTGCACTTAATAACCACAGTGGTGCATTGAGTAAAAGCCAATAATCAAGTTCATATAGCTTTCATCACCTTAATAGTCTAACTCTAAGAGCTCTCCAGTGGCTATTCTGTAAGTGACTCTGAGAAGACAGTTTCACCTTTTTACAGGTGTTTTATATATATATATATATATATATATATATATATATATATATATATATATATACAGTACAGGCCAAAGGTTTGGACACACCTTCTCATTCAATGTGTTTCTTTATTTTCATGACTATTTACATTGTAGATTCTCATTGAAGGCATCACAACTATGAATGAACACATGTGTAATTATGTACTTAACAAAAAAGTGTGAAATAACTGAAAACATGTCTTATATTTTAGATTCTTCAAAGTAGCCACCCTTTGCTTTTTTGATAACTCTGCAAACCCTTGGTGTTCTCTCAATGAGCTTCATGAAGTAGTCACCTGAAATGGTTTTCACTTCACAGGTGTGCCTTGTCAGGGTTAATTAGTGGAATTTTTTCCCTTATTAATAAAAAAGCAAAGGGTGGCTACTTTGAAGAATCTAAAATATAAGACATGTTTTCAGTTATTTCACACTTTTTTGTTAAGTACATAATTCCCTATGTGTTCATTCATAGTTTTGATGCCTTCAGTGAGAATCTACAATGTAAATAGTCGTGAAAATAAAATGGAAATGCATTGAATGAGAAGGTGTGTCCAAACTTTTGGCCTGTACATATATATATATATATATATATATATATATATATATATATATATATATATATATATATATATATATATATATATATATATATATATACTGTAAACTCACCTGATATCTTCAGAGACATGTGGTTGAAAGTCATTTGGTAAATGCTGCCTGCAATTGGGACAGGACGTCTGTCCTGCATCAAGGCTCTCCTTGATGCATGTTGAGCAGTAGATGTGATGGCATGGCAGCTCTACAGGGTCCTGAGGCTCCCTCATGCACACCCCACACTGAAGTCCAAACCTTGGTGAAAATAAATCCAGAGGTCAACCAGATTCACTGAAGTGCAGCGAAAGAACATTCTTCACTATTTCATTTAAAATAACTGAACTGTCAAATTAACAAGCCCTTACCGAAACATCTGATCACTTGCCCCCTGCTTACAGGATTTCAGTACTTCAATCACAGCTTGAAAAGCCTTCATTGATTTTACATCAGAGTTTCCCTCCAGAACCTTTGAAATAGGTGAGAAACAATGGACATAAATAAAACAAAAGCCATAATGGTAATTGTTCACTTTTTTTTAGTTGGCTGATGTTATGTAAAATATAACAGCATAAAGACCATTATGAGACACCAAAATTAAATGGGTTAAAAAATGAACCTGGGTCACATTGGATGAAGGCCACATTGATTAAAAATCTACTCACCTTGCTTAAGGTGTTAGTGTGATTCAGGACCAGTGTTCTGAGCTGATTCTCATCATTATGGAAACCCAGCAGCATGTGATCCACAAACAATGAAAGGATGTAGATGCGCTTCCAGCCATTACTATAATATATTACAGACCATAATCACAGTTAGTGTGTTGTAGAAATATATGCAGATTCACTATCCTCCAAGGCGGTATTTTATATCAGTGCTGGGTTTTTCCAGGAAATTGGTAAGCAGAAATATATGGCCTTTGCGATGAGAAAGAGCACCACTGCTAGATTTGCCTGAAACTTAATAAGTTAAATATTGTATTTCATAAAATACTTTTAGGTGTGGTGGGCCGCATAAGCCCACCACACCCACAAAAGCTGTCACAAAGTCTTTCTAAGTCCTGCTTTTCCATTCTGCCTGTTCCTGCATTACTAATATAATTTCAGTAATATTATACACGTTTCAATCTTAGTAATGCGAGTTACAATGCATTATACCTGAAATTAAGTGGTGTTCATTCTTTAAGAATTCACCAACACCGCAAAACATTTCGGCACCAAAGGAAAAAGATCAGAGTAAAAAAGCCAAGTTATTTCCTGTTGCTGGAATTTGATATATATAAACTTGTCAGGAATTAATGTTTAGGCTTGTATTAAGATATCAGTTTAGTGTCTTTTGAGTAATGAGCTGATAGTGAAAATACTGACACGTGACATGAGGGGGCTGTGTTTGTGTGATGCTGATATAACCCAGAATTGCAGGACTGTCCAAAGTGATTTGAGGAGATTGCTTCCGGCTAGAGGCAGCGGGAACAACCTCAAGCTAACTACTCAGAACCCTACTGCAGACAAACACGTTGAAAGACATTCTTGTTTTTCCACAACACAAACTATTGTAAATACACCTTTTAAAACCTGAATTAGAACAATAAGGAAGAGCGGGGCGGGGCTGGTCTGGCGAAGACACAGGCCCGAAGCACCAGAGTGATCACCGAGGCAGCAGCCATCTTCAGACAAGAAAACCATGCAGATTCAGTTTACACAGCACAAACCCCTCGAGAAGTAGGAAAGACAAACACTTATCCATAGGTACATAAATGTGTCTTGTTAAAGCTAGCTAACCTGGCTTGTATAACAAAGACACAGAACTACTAAAGGCTAGCCTAGCCAGTAACATTAATTGTACTGTCTCCTCTCCTACCTAAGAGGGGTTGTGCTGTGTTGAATCACTCACCCAGCTGCCGTGTCATTTCAATTTGCGTTCTGGGGCTGGGCCTGCTGGCATCAGTCATTGGAAGTGTTGCTTAATTAGCAGTTTGTTTATATTAATTTAGTGTCTTTTGATCTGGATAGCTGATGGGTTTTTCAGGAAGTAGGCAGGGTCAGTATGAAGTGCACATATGAGGGGGCGTGTTGGTTGATCTGATATAGCCTAGTGCGGTAGGAGCACTGAGGAGATTAATTTGAGGAATTATTTGAAGAAGCGGAGGAGAACACTGCAAGCAAGCCCAACGCTGAAAGCCACATACACTAGAGACAAACATTTTGGAATAGGGACTTTTCTTTCTTGTATCACACATCACAAATGTCTTTTTTAAACTGATTTAAATGTGGAAACTGGGGTAGATCATCAGAATTTTTTATGACTTGTGAGTTGCTGAATTTATAGCAGGGACTCGACTTGACTTGCTTGATTCTCACCACAGTGACTTGAGATTTGAAGGTTAAGACTTGAGACTTGCATGTGTGACTTAGTCCCACCTCTGCAAAAAACCTTTCACACATATGGGCAATTTAAAATTCCCAAATAACTGAATCTGCTTGTGACCAGACTGTAGGATAACCGGACTCCGCCAGATGGATCGCTTCGCATTTGCTCGGCATATCCATCTGGGAACTTTCCGTTGGAGAACTTTTGGGAAGGTGTGAAAATACTGGTTAGCTGATTGGATGAACCATCTGTCTATCACCTATGTTGGTGATAGACGGGCCAAATCAACCAATCAGATCCACGAAGCATATGAAAATACAACCACAAGCCCGCCCCTGCTGCTGCAGGCAAAGCATAGCTCGTTAGCTCAGCAAGCAAGCAACATGTCGGTAAAGGATATTTGCCGTTTGTGTAACGAGAATTTAGGAATAAAAGACACCATTTCAGGTTCCCGGACTGCTGTCTGAAAATACTGGTTAGCTGATTGGATAAACCATCTGTCTATCACCACCCAGAGCCATTTCTCTATCACTCTGTCACCACCTAACCCGCCTTAAAACCAACGCTGATTGGCCCGGTCGTTTGGTTAACGGCTCCAAATTTTCTCTATCTCAAGATGCCAGACTGATCTGCGAGTGGAAAACTGGAGCTCGCGAGATCAGGACGGTCTCACGAGGCTAACTGTAGGAGGGAACAAGAGCATCCAGACAACATTCATGACCACATTTCAGTGCATCAGTATCTTACCTGACATCATGGAGTCTTTCTTTGCATCGCTCTCCATATTGTTTGGTGTTATGTTGAGAGCAAATCAACTCCAAAGAGGCTTGAAGCCTCTTCACCTGCTTCAGCCATTGCTGGCATAGGGCATCAGTATCGAAATTAGCAGACTCCAGGCATTCAACACATGCCTTCGCTGCATGGACATCCAAAACCTACAGGACACCAAAACAGTTTGGAAATTATTCAGTAATTTTGAAAAGCTCCTGTGAAAAAAGCCCAATAATGTAAAAAACATCTTAATAAAAGCCTTTCAAATATGACAGAATTAAAGGGTTGTTAATATTAGATTTTTGGGTACAAAAAGCATTTACTGAAGGTCCTCTCTGGTCGGGGATTTTTTTATTAATACATTTCTGTGGCATTCTTACAACTCTAGTGAATTTTGGAAGCAAATCTACTTTTTACCATGTATTTTAGTGTTCTGTATCCAGCAGACCACCATATCAGACAATCATTTTTTATCTCTGTGACAACATACTTTGCATGATTTACATCTTTGGGGTGTACAGTTGTAGTATAATGCATGAATTAGTCTTGAAATTATTCATTGACCAATGAAAGCATTAAATGCCTTAAAGTGGGATTTGGCAGGTGAGGGAACCCTAAGATTCCATTCTCAAATTTGAATTTAACACTACTACTTTAATAAAGTCTCTATCCACTACACAGCACTTGAAGCAAACTCACTTTTACGGCTAGTTCACCTGTTACTCTCGTTATGTACTTCTACCAAAACAGCCAGGAGTTGAGTTTTCTTTAAAACAAAATAATGACTGGTGTGATAACTGCATGCCAAACTCATCAGAGCACACAAGGCCAAATTGCCTAAAAACATTGCAATGAGGCTATTTTTAAACAGAGCCCGACTTAATCAGTTCACATAAAAACACACCCGGGCTACATTCAATTCAGCTAACTTCACAGAAAACAATGAGGGAAGAATAGCATCCCTGATCTGTTTTAATTGAATACTCTCTGTCTACCTCAGCTAAAAACATTGAATCTGCAGCATGTTACTGTTTTGATCATTGAGCCTGTTTGTAACCATTAGGCTACCGGCAATGTGATCTTCACCTGTTCAACTGACTTTATCAGATAGTAGGCAACTGTCCTGTTATTTGTACAGACATCTGAACTGACCACAGACTGGAATGGATGTTTGGTGTTATTTTTAAAAGAACGGGAAACACTGATGTATGAAACTGCCAATTAGATTTTTTTTGTTTTACATTTACCATCTCTGGACTACGTCTAAGGTGGTTGTTTCTTCGCAAAGGAGAAACAACATCAGGCTGAAGAGATATCATCCGTGAGAGGTTCTGAAGACGACTTTGGTAGAAATGATAGGCAATGTGGACGTGAGGAAGAGAAAGCTCATCTTTATCTCTTTTTCGTGTCCGTAATTCATCAACACAGCTGGCCAGGGCCTGACACAAGAGCTGAGGAGTAAATGAATAAGGAGATTAATAATACAGTATTTGTTTTAACTACAGCAATGTGAACAAGGATACACATTCACATAAGATTGACTGAAGCATTAGAAAGGATTTGCCAAACTAATTTCTCCAATACACCCAAGCGTAGAAAAAGTAATGCTTGTTTATGGACAAATGTAGTTAAATTTCCTTAGTGTAGCATCAAACCACAAACGCAATGACTGGATTAATCCCTTAATCTGTAGCTAAATTATTAGTATATCTAATTCACCAAGGGACATACAGAATTTACTAACGCACAGATGTGAGGAATTCTGGGGCACAAAAGTGCTATATTTTTTAAAACAAGCACCAGGTTAGAGTCACAGATTGCGTGGCATTTGTGTGAGTGGTTGCAAGTGTCACCTCTCTCCTAATTGCATGTGCATTTAGGGGAGGTCCACACCAATAATTGAAGACATGTTGACAGAGGTTTATTTGTATTTCATCATGCAATTTGCTTTGATCAGTTTTAAGGGGAAAAATGCCTCTGAAAAGCAGACGTTAAAGGACAATTCCGGCGCAAAATGAACCTAGGAGTTAATAACATATGTGTACCAAGTCGAATGTTCTCTGGGATATGTTTTCATGCTAATAGAATGTGTCTGTAGCTTGAAACAAGCTACCGCAAACCGGTGATTAGCTAACGTTCGTGGTTTCGACTGGTCATGAATGTTTTCCAAGATGGCGCCTGCATGTAAACATGAACGCTACTGTCTTTATAATCTATCTTTTTAATAAACTATCTGTACACTTACAAAGTTCTCAATGCTTTGGTTTACATGTAGGGACCCTCATTATGCTACCGTTGAAGAGTGGTGCTATTTTGAGCCTTGTTAGTGGTGTAGAAATATCGATTTACCCTCTGCCCAACAACTTGCGTTACAAGCCAATGCTGCGTTCCAGACACAATTTTTAGCCCGTGTTACAACTTCAAGTCACGACTTGGTAGCGTTCCAGGCAACATCACGACAAACCCTTCTAGCTAGCGTTAGCATTAGCTAGCGGCTACCTACCGTTGACGTGAGCTAGCACTAGCTGATACTAGCGATTTCTAGTCTGCAACATATTTTGGGCTTCATTTAATAAAACATAACCTGTAGTAGTACACAATTGTATGTGTATTGTTTTGATTACAATGTACGGAATTACTTTACGTTGCCTATTCATCTATATTTTCTCACTGTTAATCACCGGAATCTGTACAGCATCAACAGGGGTCGCCATAGTTGTTTATGTGTGTGTGACATCAAAACTGTAACTGGGAGTACAACGATCTGGTATGAGTTCATGAGTAGTATGTTACGGGCACTTTCTAAAATCATCTCAGCATAGACAATCACTTCTCTTTTTTATTGCACTATTTGCACATTAACACTGTACATTTCATATTTTATATATTATTACTGTATATTTGTTTTTATTATATATGTTAAAAGTCTTGATAATATATGTTGTTTTTATTTGTTGTTTGTATACCTGGAGTGGTAACAAAAATAATTTCCCCCTGAGATTATTAAAGTATTTCTGATTCTGATTCTGATTCTTTCATGGGTAGAAATCAATTGTTTCAGAAAGCCATACTCGTACTGTAGTAAAAGCCGATTTGCAGGCAATATTACATGAAGAGACTGTATTTGCACTTTAACGACTCCTTAGAAAACATTTTGAGTGTGGTGATAAAGAGGGAACAATGCTTGCTCTTCAGCTCAAACAGCTGGAGACCAAATGGTCAATTCCAGTTATATGAGATTTGGAAGGTTTGATTATCAATTATCATAACCTATACTTAACCATGAAGGACACCCCACTTCCTGTAATGAGTACAACTCAGAAAGATAAGTTGGAGTCCCCCATTACACCAAAAGAGATTGGGTAAGACTCCTGAGGTAACGGTTTCACAATTGAATTTAATAAATGCTTTGTGGGTATGTTGTCTTCATTGCTGGTTATGTTGTTCAGTGACATTAGAAACATAGGATAAATCACAAGAAGTTATGTATGCCGAGGAGTAAATGCAGATTGGGTGTACCTGATGTATATCTCTATTATCTGTCTTATAATGCCAGATTTGGAGTGTCTGGAAAGACAAATAATCACAGAGCATAACAAAAGTATTTCTCTAGCATCATTATGGTATTCCAAAACAGTTGCAAAATTAAATAATCCAGTGATTGATTTCTCAGTGATTGTAGTTAAGTTGATTCACAGAAGGTTAGGTACCATTGGTACCTCTCTCCTATCATGGCCACAATGAAAAAATAATTTTTTTTTCAGCGGGCAGCAACCCATTGAATTGTTCTTTTGCAAGAACATAGACCATACACCGTTTCCAAACTCCTTTCCTTCTCGATTAGCAAATTTGAGTGGGACAGAATTTGGAAGCACTTGGCAGCAAAATCCAAATGTGTAAGACTTGGAGTAATACAACTGAAAATACTGCACAGAGCATGCATCACCCCCTCAAGACTAAAAAAATGGATCCAAGTTCAACCTTATCCGGATTACGCTGGCATGGTTGCGGGGTGGTGGGTACCATTGTGCACTCTTTCTGGTCCTGTCCAGAAGTTACTGCCCTTTGGGATGGAGTCAGAGACACACTTTCCAAAGTCCTAAACATAAATGTACCCTTAGATCCAGCCACATGCTTGTTGGATATTGAGCCCCAAGGCATAAACTGTAAATCTTTGCAAAATATTATTGCACTAGCATGCCTTGCAACAAAAAGCTTAATCCTTATGAACTGGAAAGTCAGTAAGGCAAATTGTTTCGACATGTATAATTGACTTGATGAGTTCCTGAACCTTAGAAGTATGCAGCTTCCTTATTGGTATATCCAGATGGGCATGGCAATGGATTACGGGCCATAATAAGGTCATTCCTTGACTCACAACTCACCTTCCTCCCTTCGTAATTATAAAAATGTATTTGCTGGACCTACTACCCCAGTCTTTGTTCCATCACATCCCTTTCTGTTTAAGAATATTCTATTTAGAAAGAAGAATGTATCTGCATTGGAACAATGTATGTAGTGTGAATGTGTTGATGTCAAACCACCTCCATGTATGTGTTCCTGTGGCCACATGGTTGTGTCATAAGGAAACACGGGCATGAAATAATCTAAAAAATGTAATCCCACACCTCCTCCCACCCTTGTATTTCATATGTTTGTTTGTCCTGTCACTAATTTGTAGGTATGTTGTTATGTAATTGTAACCTGACCCCGCCAGATGGATTGCTTCGCATTTGCTCGGCATATCCATCTGGGAACTTTCCGTTGGAGAACTTTTGGGAGTCGGAAATACTTGTTAGCTGATTGGATGAACCATCTGTCTATCACTTATGTTGGTGATAGACGGGCCAAATCAACCAATCAGATCCACGAAGCGTGTGAAAATACAACCACAAACCGCACTGGATTGAATTGTTGAATCAATATCAAATACAATATATACAGTAAAATGTTTTGAGGAAGTGACAGTAGTGGTATTGCAGCTAACGGATGCATTCATTGAGCACTTTATTCACCCTTACCAGCAATTCTTCATCTGATGTCCCTTTCATGGTCATGGAAACAAAATCCTGCAGGTACCTTTCGAAAAATTCTTTCTTCATTTTTTCATCCACATTTTTAGCCATGTAACTGCCAAGTGGAGTGTTCAAGAACAACTCTTGGAAATGACCAGGTGAATGTGCTGCAAAGAAAAGTTGAGAATGCCACTGATAAGTAAGGATTCAATCTTTCAGTTACAAAGCTTTTGCTTTACTGTAAATATACAGCACAATTCAAGGACAGAAGGCATTTGGAAAAGTTACTTAAACAGTATATTTACTTTCATGTCTGGATGTTTGCATCATGAGCCCATCCAGGAAGTCTTTGATCCACCAACTGAAGGGCATGCGACAGCGCATGGTGTTGCCACCTGTGCTATGGCTTTGTACCATTAAGACACTAGAGCTGGAGAGGCAGGAGGCAAATGGTATGAATGTCATTTTGCAAGACAGAGGAATCACATTATTTATGTTCTAGCCAAAATAGTTTCTAGCTGGTGTTGTAATTCACTTGAATTTGGGTATTCGGTACTCGATCCCTGTAAGGTATCTACCGAAATAACCCAGTACCAAGTAGTGTCAAAACTTCTTCAATCAAACAATACCTGCATTTGATCCCTTTTGTACGCAGATCTAAGAAAAAAGACTATTTGTATACTTTTGCTCGCAGCTAATCACAGCTAATATTCTTCGATTTAATGCAACGTCATTGGCCCATTACCGTAGCAGCTATAATCCATACAGTCAGGGTCTGAAATTAACACCCGACCGCGCACCAAATGCGGATGAATTTTGCCATTGGAGGGTAAAACTGTCAATCTACCTGCCACCTTGGCAGCCTTTGAGAATTGAGTTTATTTTTTTTGCCATTGTTGTTCCTTCACATTTCAACCAAGTCCGCCATTTGCTTGGATTTGAGCTAAAAATGTGGTAGTGCATTACTAAGGTGAAGAGGCCGGATGAAACAAGCAACCAACAAAAAGATGAGGATGATTCAAAGAAAAGTAAGTACCAAGTGGACCAGGGGCGGATCTACAGGGGGCAAGGGGGGGCAGCTGACCCCCCACTGTAGGGCCTTGCCCCCCCAGCTGCCCCCCTAACTTTGGTGTTCAAAATACTTTGCTTGTAAAAACAAACTGCCACTATGTGCACAGGCTTCTTAAAACATTGAAACAAACAATTAATTTATATTAATTCATAATAAATAATAATTTTAGATGTAATCTTAGCCCCCTGCCCCTCAAATACTTCGCTACGTCCCTGCATCAAACGTGCAGAGCGGCGTTCGCACATTCTGGCAGCGAGTCTGCTGCGTGTGCTGGCCCTGCATCCCGGCAAAGACTGGAGCGACCCCCCCACCTTCCCCCCCGAGCCTCTGAAAGTGAAGTCAGTTTCCCCAGGTGAAGTTAAAACACACGTTTCATGTAAAGTTAAATTTGTAATAAATGTAATGTATGCTAAAGGCGAGTCAGCATCAACAACAGCGCGTCCATTACGTTAGCCAAAAGTCAAATCGCTCCCTCCTGGTTTGTAAGCGCATTCTGCTGTTTGATTAGTTTGATTGCAGTAAAGACAAGAAGAGCATAATACAAAATATTACAAACTGGCATGTTTGAATTCATAACGTTTACAGCGGGTCGCCGTTTCGGTGGTGTTACGTTACAACACACTACACATTTCTTGCTGAGACTGATCATTTGTACAGTATATGATTAGTTATGGAGTACTATAAAATCCACTTCCTCTCACATATCACGGCAGTATGGCTGCACAAATTAAACCAGGTGACATCCTTTACTGTCAAACTGGGAAAACAACAAACACAACGGGATTAAGAAGGCTAGTCTAAACATAACTGATGTGTGCATGTAATAAATCTTGTCTGATGTTATGTTTTTTAGGCTAATTATTAACTACAGGGCCATACAGTGTAATGTAATACAAGAATAACAAGAGCTTTTCACATCTTGACTTTTGCAGGCCAGAGTAGCTGGAGATATTAGCTGAAGCCTAAAAGTGGGGATATTGCCAGCCAAGAAAATCCTGAGATGTGCACAGGAGGAAGAGAAGGTGGGAAATGAAGAAGGAGAAGACAGTGAGAGACCAGGCAGGTCAGAGCAGGAGAAGACCACAGGAGATGCAGAAATGAGTGAAAGAGAAGAGGGAAAGGAAGAATTGACAGTGAGGGATGAAGAGGAGGCTGCAGGTTCAGAGAGAGGGACAGAGGCAGAGAGTGATCAGGAGGAGGCAGATGAAGATGACAGAGAGGAAGAGGAGGCTGCAGTTACCCCTGGACCATATGGTTGGTTTATATTCTGCTTACATATAAATTGCAGTACAGTAACATAACATGTCGTGAAATGATGTTTTTTCAGTTTTTGGCTATTTCCATTCTGTTGTATATGTTATAGGGTTAGATATGTAAATATTTACATATACAACAACAGTTCACTCTTCTCAAGACACTTTACAGATAGAGTAGGTCTAGACCACACTCTTTAAGTTACAAAGACCCAACAATTCTCCAAAGAGCAAGCATTTGGTGCAACAGTGGCGAGGAAAAACTTCCTTTTGGGCAGAAACATCAGACAGATCCAGGGTCTTGGTGGCCGCTGCCGGTTAGATACAGATGGATACAGATATACAGATAGAGAGAATTATGATTCATAATAATGGTAATTATAGTAACAATAAAGATAATGGAACTATGACTAGAAATAATAGTTGTAGCAGTTTAGGCGTATCATCTTAGGGCATAGCAGGGTGTCGCGGGGTGTAGTAGGGCATAGCAGTTTACATATGGGGGTTCCCATGTACCGTCTTCCCCTGCCACCCTACCAAGATCTCTCGCTACCCCTTTGTCCCCCCATGTAAAATTTTCTAGATCCGCCACTGAAGTGGACAGTTGGCGACAAGCCATAACGTGAGGTACAAGGTAATGGAGCCTTTTATACATTGTCGTGTTTCTTTAGAAATAAACAACGGACAAATAGAGTCTTTAAACGCTTCAGATGTAAAGTTATTCACAGTCAAGTGACGTAAAAAAAAAATGGCGGTCAGTGGAATGCTATCAAGAGGTGATCGCTTTGTAGCAACAAAATGGCGCCATTGTAGGTTCGCGTTCTGAAGCGAAGCTTACCCCCTTGCTAAACACAAGACAGCGACAATGGCGACGAGCCAGGGAAATTCAAAGGTAGCGTTCTTGAACTGGAAGTACCGGCAGTACTTCTCCCTCAATGAAATTAAAGGCAAGAATGTTTATGTAACATGCACGCTATGCCCAGGTTAAAAGACTTTTTTTTATTTCTATGCATATCATATGGCAGGCTGCAATCTATTGAGTTCAAATAAATAACAAATGTTCTAAAATACTGTATAGTGTTTTTATTTCTCAATCAGTTAATATAAACATATTTGACGTTAAAGATGTTATAGAACGTAATAGCGTTACATAAAAAATAACGTCACACTTACTTTGATGAGTAACTAATTACTTTTACAATTTGGTAAATGAGTTACTAACTCAATTACTTTTTGGGAGAAGTAATTTGTAACTGTAACTAATTACTTTTTTAAAGTAAGATGATCAACACTGATTGTCATGACTTTAAATGTACAGTATTGGTACTGGTATCGTAATTTCTTAAATGATACCCAGCCCTAGTTGTAAGTCAAAATGCTTCTTTTTTTTTAAACTATAGTACATGTACAACAAACTAAACAGACTAAAGCAACATCATGGTAGTATGTTGTCAACATTACCCTGAGCGTTCAGAACAAAGATTTAAATCAATCTCAAATGGATGCATTGTGCAGAATAGATACCATGATAATACAACCAAAAGATACTCACTCGCTTTCCACCCTTATATAAGGTACATGGAGCATCTCTTTGCTCCCAAATATCTCAAGCCAAAGGTTTGTGATGTCATCATACTCATTCAGCAGGAGGTCCAAATTGCAATCTCGGTCAATGACTGAGACCAAGTTGGCTAGAAGTGGAGTGACAACTGCTTGGATTTTCCTCCACAGTGTGTGTCTGTGAAAAATATATATATATGACTTTCTTAAAATCATGCTGACATTTGCATTTCTATTGAAAAATTATAGTTGAGAGAGTAATAAACTGGCAGTGATAAACAGCTGAAGTTTGCAGTAGTGCATTTTACATCACAAGCAGTTTTGAAATAAGTGATGAATAAATTACAGAGAAAGATTGTTTGCAAATATAGCAAAGAAAATGGTCACATAGACTGCTAAGGTAAGGGATGTCAAGGAGAGACCTACAGGAACGTCCCTCCCTCTTGAAGAGCGTTGTAATTAGACGCCTCTGTTAGAACCCAGCTTTTTGGATTGGGAATGTTGGCTTCATAGTCCTTTAACAGCGAGTGCAGACGCTTTCGCAAAATGCTTGCAAACGGACCTTAAAAACAAAATGTATTTACATAAACTTTTTTTCAGTGTGATGCATTTTCACTGCACACAGAGTAGATGTGTATAACAATGGCGACTCATTTTCTAACCGTGTGTCTGACTTCCATCCAGTAGTGTGAGCAGGTTCTCAACTCTCTTAGTGCTGAGTTCTCCATTGTCTGCTGCATCTCTGAGCATGCTCACTGCACTCTGCACACAGCTCCTCGTCAGATCTGTTGTAAACAAATCTTCCGAAACCTGCAAAAAAACAAAACAAATTAACAACAGCAGCCAAGGATCTGAAAAAGGAAAATGTCCTAAAAGGGAATCATCCAAAACAGTGCAGAGGTGAAATTGTGAAATCATGGTGAAGCCACAATTTCTATGCTAAAAAATACTCTTTGACTACATGCTTCCCATTTCCAAGACTGATTCAGTGTGCCTCCTCACAATGACTTCCAGAATTCAGAATATTTTAAAATTTTATTGAAAGCAATTCCTGGTTTGGTACCCGGTTACATTACTGTTCACATTCCTGAACTGTATATCTTCTATATCACTCATTGGGGACTGTTCATTATTTATTTAAGGGGCCACCGGAGGAGTTTTGTTACCTTTAGCCAAAAAAGACATGACCCTCCCCTCGCCAATATAAAAATTGCTACGACCCTCCAAAACTATTTTGAACAAAGGTATGACCCACCCCCAACAATTTATCGATAGTTTCTGTACTGGTTTGCAGTTGGCAAAGATATACAGATTCCCATTGTTTTTTTACAGCCATGACATACTGACTAAACCTCTGCATTCTCATCTGACGCATCACACCATTTCAGTAGATTTACTCACTAACATTGTTTTGGAAACACAATAAGCATGGAAACTAAATGCACACTTCCTGCATTACTGCATTACTTCAAATACTAAGTTACTCCTCTAGTAAACTAGTATTCACATGAAAAAAAACAATAAAATATTGACACCATTCAGCAAGGCACTATGGGTAACATTCAACACACAAACTGGTTGCTATGGACTCTTCACTAGGCTTCCTCCACTTCGCTGTTTAAACAAAGTGGAAAAGTATAAAAGTCCAAATCTACACAAAACCCGCAATCAATTAGTAAGCTGACATCAAATGTGGCATTTAACCTTTATTGCAACCTTGGCACGGTAAAATGTCCAGACTAACAACATTCATTTTCGTTTTTTTGCGTCCTGCTGCTCCCATCGTCAGCCAGGGAATACTTTTTTTAAACAATGCAATTATCCGTTTCAGCCACCAGGGGAGCAGATTCATGGGTCAGACCAATCTGTTAGCAAATGAGCGCAGAGACTGAGGGATAAATGGAAACATATGCACCAAACGAGGCACTTTGAAATGTTGCTGTTTCATGAATACAAAAGTTGGGTGAAGTTGTATTTTGGTTATGTTGCCAGATTGGTAATCAGGATTGTCTTGGTCTTCCAGGTTTATAATTATAAGTGGTAAATACACTTACATTGGAGTCATCATTCTGTGGCACACCAGTGCGGTCTTCTGTCTCCATGGCTTGAAAATAAAGAATTAAAGGTGAATTTATATTTTTACTTAAAATATATAACATTATTTAGAAAAATAAGATTTTAAATGAGGTACCTTCAGGTGGATCTTCAAAAAGTTCACTTATACATAGCTTTTTCAAGGAATGAACATCAGACACAAACTCTGTTGATCTTCTGAGATCATCAATGTGAACAGACCTCCATGGACCTGAAAAAGGAGTAAACAGTCAGAAATAAAATGATTACTTCACCCTTAAAAGAACCATTGGTATCAATTACTCACCAAGTTACATACAAAGTATTTACTTTGTTTTGGGATACTCTGTTTATCACTGAGGCACTTAACAACAACACAACACTTTTCTTCACAACACCTTGAGTAATTGATATACAAATGGTAATTTTAAGGGTGAAGTATTCCAATAATAAAGACACAATATAAGTTTTAAAAGGGGCTGTATATCCGTATTCAGCAAACTAATATAGCACCATGTTAAGTATGGTGTCCTGAGCAGTGTGTCATAATCTGAGCTTCTCGGTTCTTTGTTTTGATAGCCGGTCTGGCCGCATATGCATGTTAGTGCAGTGACTATGAAAAAACTTAGATATTTCATGTATTAGGGATTGGTCTGTGAAAGCTGTGTGGCATCCCAGCCTGCTATATTTTCAGTATTTCCAGTACCCTTTAAATGGCCCCATTTTTATTACTCTTAATGTGTAATACTTTGCACTGCATTTCTGTGTATGAAAGAGGCTATATAGTGTTGCAGGAATGATGTATTTTTGTATGCCAACCCGGAAGTTAGCAATAGCCTGGTTTCCTCAACAAAAAGCCAATGGGATTTTTCCATTGGATTTTGGATTATTGCAGAAAAAGAGCTCTGTGACACAAAAGTTCATAATACTTACACATTTTTATTCAGCAAGATAATCTTCACAAATGAACCACTTCTATGATTTTTGAAGCGTAAATGAAATCGCCAGAAATAAAAAGCTAACATTAGGCTAAACAAAATACACCACTGTTGCATGACTTCAACATCATCACCAGTAAGCTGATGTTTAAAGGTCCAATATGTAGACCCACTCTATCTGTTAAGTGTCTTGAGATAACTAGTTATGATTTTATACTATAAATAAAAATGATTGAATTGATGGTGGGCCTCCGCTTCAGGCCTCCACTCTAACTAGCTTGGTTTGAGGGCGTGCCACACAAACAGCTAGGTGAACAACATCTGTTACAAAGTGAAGCAAAATGATACACGTTTGTCACGGAAGTAAAGGCTGGCCTACAGTAAAGATGTTTTGAGCAGTTCGTTAACACTGTATTCTGTGAGAGATAGTAACTCCTTTTGGGGTGGACTTTGGGCTTTTTCACTTTGTACACATATTACATGCACAAAAAAGATATATAACAATACCTGAAAGGGAAAAAGCCAAAAAGCATAAAATGAGTACTTTAAACCAATCACCGCTGAGCACCGGACAGAGCCACGGTGCCACTGCAAAATAGCCTTGGGAAGGAACTTGTTTTGGTGAAAAGTTGTTTTAGCTGTGCAACAGAAAATTCAGATTGGACAGATAGTCTGCCTAGCTGTCTGGATTTGCAGAGCTCTGAAGAGCAGTCAACCATAGTCCTCGACCGCAGTTTAAAATTCCAACACAAATTAAGCGTAAGGTAACGGACATCCGGCCAAAAAGAGTGACATCTGGTTGAATTTCTGGTGCCAACGGAGCAATCCCAGAAGTGGAACGCCATGGATATAGACTAGGACTGCAGTAGTCTCGCTGTGCCAGACCTCCCTTCACAGTGCTGTGGGGGAGTGTCTGGCTAGTCCACACAGCATTCCGCGATGGGAGAAAAACGTGCTCTGGTTTATTGGTATTTCTTTAAACGAATCACAATCGTCATGGGCGGCGCTAAGCTCCGCACGGAGACACGGTGTCGCTGGAAAATAGCCTCGGGAACTTTAGATGGAAAGTATATATTCAAAAGTTGTGTTAATCATGCGAGAGTTTACTCAGATTGGACAGATAGTTTAGCTAGCAGTCTGGATTGAAGTTTAAAAATCCTACTACACAAGGAAAGCGGTAGGAAACGGACATCTGACGAAAAGACAGGCATCTGGCGGAATTTCCAGCAGCACCGGAGCTATCCCAGAAGTGGAACATCATGGATATAGACTAGGACTGCAGTAACCATTTTAATCGCTAGGTGTCAGTATTACATATTGCACCTTTAATGTCCCAGACTACCTCTGTAGTCTCATTTAGCCACTTGTTAGCAACCACATTTTTTAAGACACGTACAAGCTTAAAAGCTTTAAAAGTATTTACTGATGTATTTTATGTCCTAGAACAAAGCGTGAACATATCTTAAGCTTGTGTTAACTACATATGTTATGTCAGGCTTCTAGCCAACTCAAAAACCCACTCAAAAAACCCATTGACTTCAAGACCAATAAACTGGAAGTGCAAAAATGATAACTCATTTCCGGGTTGTAGAACTCATTCCTGCAGCACTCTAATACCATTACTATCGTTTTTGGTTTTGTTGTTGATGTTATGCTAATTAAACATATTATGACACAAATGCGTTGCTGACATAACACAGACCAATTTGCTACTCATTTTGCGCGTGTGTGTGTAACAGCAGGACTAACCGCCTTGAAAGCCATTATAGGAGGTCCCGCCCTCGATTCGAGGAAGTTTGGTGACAAAGTACACAAATGTCTTTGTGTTGTCAGTAGTAGCCCACTTGTTTATTTCGTTGATGCATGAATACCTGAGAAATCCATGTAATAAGCATAAGTAGAAGAAAAAAGTAAACAAATGTGAGAAAATATATTAGACAAAGATGTACAGAAAAGTAATATGTGATGATCTTTAGACTCACTTGGCTGAGGAAAGAATATTCCTCCTGCGGGAGTCTTCAACATAGTCTGTTTGGATAATGAGCACTTTGTCTGCAAGTGTTGAGCCAAGAAATTCCCTAATACCAGGACATAGGCATGAATTACATTTGAATAGACAGAGTGATCATTTGTCATTTGCAGGCCCATATATCTACTCATCAAAATAAGCACAAGGGTGTGGGAAAAGCCTGTTCTTTAAGGCCTCTTTACAGTCGCCGTTCCCGATTTGACGTGCGACAATGTGACGTCAAAATGACGTAGATCTCGCTGGCGCGCCAGGATTTAAAGTGCGCGACCAGAGGTCGTACACCACTCTATTTCTTTCAGCAGCACACGACAAAGCGGAAACAGGAAGCATGGACGAGTTCGAGGGCAAGCTTTCCGAGCAAGTGCGTCAATAGCAACTGCATTCTGACTGTTTCTGGATGCCAGGACTTGAGTGACTGCAAGTCTCTTTTGTAAACTTACTGGGTAAAGATGAGTTCTTTTATGCTGAATGAAAGGCTTGATCCGACAAAGTAGTCATCGAATCGTTGTGCAGACATTCTGAAGTATTCAAAGTGCTTCTCTTCGTCTATCATCCTCATTTGTTTCATGAGGATATTGAACACACCATATTTATGTCTGGCGTTATTCAAAAGATGAACATTCCACCTTCTTTTTCTTCATTTCTTTGCAAGCAGGCTCAAAAGCAGCTGTTCTTCCTCATCCATTGACTCCAATATCATCTTAGCCACTGTTGACATTGACGTCAATGCTGCTGCCAGTTCTGCCATTGTTTACCTTTTTCTTTCTCTTCTAGTCCGTAGAAATAGCAAAGTCGGTAGCCTTTCCTCAGTTGCAACACCTCTGTTCAAGAGAAGACTGCAACTAGTGTCGCAACCACCACGCGCGAGTATAAATAGTTACGGTGCTCCCATGATGTCACATTGTCGCGCGACAGGTCGGGAATGGCGAGTATACCAATCACTTTAGTGAGACTAAAATGAGCACCTAAGCAGATGTGACATGCTCTTTATTGTATTTACACACCTGATCTTCTTGAGGAAAGAGTACTCTGTGTCAAACTGTTGCAGTGATAGCAGCTTGATATCGTTAAGCTTTATCACATTCTGCAGTTGTTGAGTGTCTGCTGCAGTCAGTAGCCTGGAAAATGTTGTGACCTTCAAAAAAGCAAAACTAAAAATTACAAGTTATAAAACAATACATTTCTCACTTGCTATTGCTAACAGAAAAAGGCCAACCACATACAGTATACAGTACTCAACATTGTTACATGTCATTAAGTGATTTACTATGCATACCACAAGTTAGGGGGTCAGCTGTTTCTAAAGCTCTGCTGTAATGCATGTTGAAATTTCAACAACCTTTTACCAATATGAAACAGGAACTATGCTGTGCTGTAAAACTTTATTTTTCTACTTGCACTTCACATGAGGATATTTACAGTTAAGCTGAAAACAATCTAAAGCTACATTGAAATTTTGAGTGTGTGTTGAGGGTAGTTAAACTGAGAATGAAAATGATGTAAATGGACCAGAAATGCAAGATATATTACCAATAACGTTTTGGGGTGGATGTTTTCTGTAACATTTGAAAGAATAGTAAAAAAAGAGATTTACCTCAGTGAAGATGAAATGGGACTGTTCCAACTGCTGTTTGTGATAGACAATGTAGTCTCCCAATGAACTGTGCATCTCCTCCTGAACATATTTTTTCATTAAATGTTCTCTTTCCTCATCAGGCAGTTTGGATTTGTCCAAACGGACAACGGAGTCTGGAGTGGCACAGTTGAGCAGAATGTCTTTGGCTAACCCTAACCCTTTTTTCAGAATGGTCTGATCATCTGTTTTATGACTTTGATTCTCTGTTACTTGCAGGACCACAGAGGAGCATGTGTCTGAGTGGTAGCCGATGAAGATATCACTTGGATCATATCGCTTTTCCGAGGGTTGACACCTCAAGGAGAGAAAATCATCGACCCACTTCTGTAGTTGTATGGCAATGTCCTTCTGCTCATTTTTAAGAACAATGTTGATGTCAAGGTAGTGTTTCTCCAATCTGTTGATCAGTGGGATTGGAAACTGCTCATAGACCACCTCTTTCTCTTCAATGACAATGAGCCTGAAGTTTTTGTGAACCCTGCATTTTACACGATGTGTTCCTAATCCAAGATCAACATACTTTTGACCCCCTAGGGTCACGTAGTATTGGTTGAGAGCATCATACAGACTTTCGTACAGATTCTGAAGGTTTAGAAGCACAACTGTCTGTCCGGTCTCCATGCAAACCTTGACACGGTTGATGTTCCTACAAATCTGCGTGTACTCCTGATCTTTTGGGAAACTAGACCCAAAGATGATCTCTGGATGGACTTTGTGATCGAAGAATATCTGTTGGAGAATCTGAAGAGCTGCATAGTTTGTTGTGAGGATCAAAAGGTAACGACTTTCTTCCACTTGGCAAGGTGGAAAGATGCTTTTCTCGACCAAATCAATGGCGGTGACGCTGGCCTTGGCAAAGTCATCTTTGAGTTCTTCGCTGAATATGCTCATCACATCCATGTTATCTTTTCCGCTGAAGTTTCTCAGGATTGCTTCAGTGATTTGATCTGCGGTGGGACTCTCATTACTGATCATCTTTATCAGACTGTAGAAATCCCGCAGACCAAAAAAACCCCTGGCTTTTTTGCATACTCTCATATATGCTTTTGCAAAAGGGTTAAAAAGGTGTTTGATCTTTTTAAGAACTCTTTTTTCAGACGAGCATATCCCTTGAGCGCTTTTGCAAAGCTCCTCCTGGTCTGGATCTCCACGGGACACAAATATTCCACGATTCATTTTGGCAGGATCAAGTGCCCAGTTGGAAATTCCAATGAACCCAACCCTTTTATAAGGTTGTGGCTCATCATCGACACAGCCCTCTTCCAGTAATGGATGCAGTGTTTTCAGTGGCATTTTAGGGGAATCTTCAGCCAATCCAATCTCGTCAAGAACAACTACTGAGATGTATTCATCCAAGTTTTTGCTTTCCTGAAAGCGGGCACACTGTTTGAATGTGTTAATGATTCCTTCAGGGGTTGAATGAGGGCTGCACTGGAAAGACACCAGATGTATCTGCTTCAGCCTCTTGTAGAGTTCAGAATGTGATGCAGGGCCCTGCATTGCATCTGCAATTAGGGTTTTGGACAGTGATTTGGAGCTCCCTGGTTTACCAACAATAAACAAGGGAATTCTTAGCTCAACACAAATCACCATCATGAAGAAGTTTTCTTTCAAAGCCTCGTTTCTGGCTATTGTCTTACCCATGGGTACACCATTGAGTAGGAGGTCCTGCATGAGTTGGATTTCTCTCTGTATGTTGTATTCACCACAAAGCAACTGGCTGATAGTTTTCTGATATTGCCTTTTGTCCTCCAAGCAGGACTGATAGCACACTCCAGTGGCCATCAACAGTGACCAGATTACTCTGTTACTAGCAGGTGAAAATGATTCTTTTCCCCTCAGATATGCCTCTTTAAGGAATTCTTTCAGTTCCAAAACAAAAGTGGGGTGATTTTTGTGGAACCACACAAACACGTGCATGCAACGTTCAACATCCCTCAAACTTACAAAGCTGCATTCATCTTCCCTCTCCCTCATGAACTTTTGTGATGACGACAACACCTGAGTTATAGTTTGAATATAATGCTTCTCAATCAAGTTGGCCTTAGCCTGTCTTTGTACTATTTGTTCGATGTACATTTCCTCGGTTGAGTCATTGAGCTGCCCAAAGTCCCAAACAAGAGGAATCATGCTGGGGGGTAACGCATGAACACGATACACAAGCTGGCGAAGAGGGATGGAGCCAAGTCTGTCGTCAGTCTCCTCAGCTCTGACCCGGTAGCCCAATCCAGAAGCCTCTAGCCTTTCAATCATCTTGTCTGTATGCTTCCTGTAAGGATTGCATGCAGCAACAATCTGTAGTCCTGACTGAGAGCTAAGTTGTTGTCCCTGAACAGAGTTATCACAAATTATCTCCTTGATGCTGCTGATGGCTTCTGTGGTGTTTGCCTCATCAAAGAAGAGAACTGAGTCAAAGTCATGATTCTCTTTATTTGTCTTTGCAATAGTTTCTGCTTCCCTCACTTTTTCATATATCATTTCTGATGTTGTTCCTCCATGAACCTTGACCAGTTTCATGTTTTCTGCTGCTGCTCCACACCTTCTCAATTCACACATAAATTTTATGAGCCTCGTCTTACCACATCCTGTTTCACCCATTATGATGACTGGGATGTCACACCTAAATCTCATATGAATTGCCATCATTTTGAGAATATTATCTGTGGTCAGTTCGTATGTCTCATCAGGATCTGTTGGCCACTTGATGCCAAGCACACTGCACAAATGCTCAATCTTGTCAGCTCGAGGAAGCTGATCAAAGTCCCTATTGAAAGGGACTCTCTGAAGTCTTAAGCCAGTGTACAGCTCACGAGTCATGATGTTTCTCTTTATCACTTCTCCTGTCGAGGGACTTATGGCATCAACCCCATTCTGGTCATTGAGCTCCAGGTGAAACCCAATAAAAGTCATGGACATGTGGTCATCATTAAAAAAGATGTATGGATGTGGCTCAGACTCCCACCTTTTTCTAATGAGGAATGGAGCTAAGTCTCTTTCATTAAGCCCACTGATGTCAATTTGTTGTCTCCCCGGGCTCTGGTCAGTGATGCATAGTGATGGGGTTGCAAAATCTTTGGACATCAAGATCATGAACTCGACCACAAAGTTTTTAAACCCTTGAAGAGTGTCTCCAACAAACTCAAATTTGCAGAAGTCTGAATTCTCACAGTCTTTCAACTGAAGATTAAGAAACCAGACAAAGTTACGTAGCTCTGCCCATGATGGATCTATTATGCCACAGTAGATTAAGAGTATCTGAAGACATTTTGCGTGAGTCCCTTCAATGCCCATGTAAGTGAAGTTGTCAAGATTGTTATTGTTGTAAAAACGTGAGAGGTACTGGTATGGTCTTTGATAAGCTTCACTCCTGAAACATTCGTCATCCATAAGGGGGTCATCACTCTCCATGTCAGTGTTTTCCTCTCTCCTCATTTCTAAAGCCATAACCTCCTTTGGTGGACGACAAAACACCTTCGGGAAAACATCCAAGAATGCAAAGTTTTCCTTTCGAACCTAAAAAATATACAAATAAATATATTCAAGTTTATAATCAATCAATCAAGCCTATCCTCGCATTCAAAGATCCTCAGAAAATGTCCCTAAAATGATATAAATAACTCTCCTAACTACTAATTTCAGTTACTGCAATTACCTCTGTACCCTATCTAGACAAGCATCCTTGTCCTGCAGTCAACTGAAACAACATGCTAGGATTCTGACAGGATGTGATTGTATGTATCTACATTGCGTAGCACACAGGACAACGTTATTTGAGAATCTGTTATCAAAAAATTTCACTGAACAATAATGAAAGGAAACCAAGAGAATAGTTTGGCATGATTTCATAAGATGAACAATGCACAAACAGTAGATCTCAACTTACAGATCCAGGCGCATATCTGGCCTGATGGTTTGTGGTTTCCAGTAACTCAATGATGTACAAGTGTTTGTGGCTGCAGCGCCACATCAGTCCATCTGAATCCATCAGATACCGCAAGAAGAAAAGCTTGAATAGGAATTCATTCAAGCCTTTTTGTACCTGGATATAAAAATTTGCATAATTAGAAAATGTCCTAATGTTATTGGATACATTACAATTTGACCATCTTAAGGATTCTCTGAGAACCACACTGTTAAAATTATTTATTATTTATTATTTACCATTATCATGGTAATATAAATATTGCTTACCGATGATGTGACATCAAAGTGAAACACCTTGACATCTGTTTGTTTTGGTGCGTTATACAATGACTGGAGAACCTTGTGGTCATCAACCTCATGTTCAGTTAGTCGGATGCACTTCTTAAATGCAGTTTCTTGAGCAACACTTCCCTCCAGCTTTTCATACAATCTTTGGACATACAATGACTTCCCTAAAATGGTGGAATAACCATATATCATTTGGCTGACAGAAATCATGGCATCAATAATAATTGAGTGAAATATGTTACAGATGTATGTCTAGGAAGAAAAAATATTATTCCCAGAAAACAAAACCTGATCAGTTTGATTCTGCACCTTATTTTCTATAATAAACACCATATAGCTGGTTTCAGTCAAAGGATAAACTTACTCATACATAACCCATTTTTTAAGGGGCACACCAAAAAATATCCCCATGGGTGATCTCTCTCAGGTTCAGATTCTCAATATGTATTGTATAATGCACAAGATAGGGCATTATTTCTTTGCTTGGTTTTGTTGATGATCTATCTACATAATTCCCTTACATAACACTGGCACAGAGAGTAAATTAGTGATATGAGAAGAAAAACTACTGTACATGTAGGACTCACCTACTCCTGCACGGTGGGAAGCAACAATGCCAACAGAATGGCCACCTTTGA
The DNA here is from genome assembly GCF_004354835.1 of Perca flavescens. Lineage (NCBI taxonomy): Eukaryota > Metazoa > Chordata > Actinopteri > Perciformes > Percidae > Perca > Perca flavescens. The sequence continues at coordinate 25,179,637 of NC_041339.1, read as the reverse complement.
ACACAGCATGCTTGTGATTGGAGGGGATCGTGTAATGCCTTGATAAGTACTTCTGAATCCTTTCCAATGGCTCTTGTGGGACAAAGTCTCTTTTGAACTGACTGAATGCAGTAGGAATGTAAGTGTGCTCCCTGTCAGAGCTGCAAAAGATCATTAGAGTGTATTCATGTAGGGGATGCAGTTTTTGAAAACACTTCTCCATTGCACAGCTAACATCATAGGTTAGTTGGTCTGCCCAAAGCATTGTGTAAATCTTCTGGCCAATGTCACCTGGTGTGAGACATCTCCTCAGGAAAAGCTCTACTTGCTCATAAGATGTTGCAGGGGTACACAAGAGAACCTCATCATAACTTGGCAGTGGCTCATACTCACTGGTCATGTACAAGCAGATACTTGAAGTCAGGACCTCATCGTATGGGCAAATTATGAGATTAGGTTGGTTTGAGAAGAGGCCTTTTGGGAGAATTCTTCTGATTGAATTGTCACTTAACTCTGATAGCACTGGTTCTTCCCATTCGTTTTCACTTTGGTTTTCTGTGATAGTCATCATTTTCAACAGATCCCCTAAACTCCTTATGTCCAAAAGGTCATGGAAAAATATCCCCTCATTCTTCATGTAGCCATTCCACAACTCTTCCATTTCTTTCAAATCAACCGTTTGGTCTGCTGGATTATCGGCTGTAAAATGGCTTACATTGGCTAAAGACATATTGCTGTCTTCCTGGTGAAGAAAGTGACTTTGAAAGTGAGTATCTTCATTCATCCTTTTTCCAGGCTCAAAATGGTTGTGAAACCTTCCCCATGTGCTCCAGACATCTGATGTTGTGCAGTTTGGTTTGATAAAAGAGAGCATCATCAAAGCTTTGTCCTCTATTTCTGCATTCACATTTGATGGAGTCACAACACTGCACAGGTAGAATATTTGTTCTGCTGTGAAGTAGTTTAAGTAGTAATAATCTGATCTCTGTTTGTCCATGAAGTGTTGCCATTCATCAAGAAACACCTCCATCTTCTTGGACAGTGCTGTTAGTTGTTCAACTAGACTTCCACATACTTGGATTTGATGCAGAGTCTTGCAGAAGTTGATTTCCATAATGATACATGGGTCACTCTGAGTTTTGCAATTAATCTTAGCTTCCCAACACCTGAAGAGTGGGTTCCCTGCAGAATAAAGGTCTACAAAGGCTTTGGCAAGTCTTTGGACATTGTCAAACACCTAAATATGAAGAAGATAAAGTGAGATTACAGTGAACACAGTTATAATGTGAAAAAAACATACATCAATTATTTTAAACATTCCATTAATTTACAGAAAAGCAAATATCTTATCACAAAAATATATAACACCTCAACAAAGTGTTCCACTTCACTCTGTTTTTGTTCCCCTCTTCCAGACATGAGCATAAGCTTATTCTGCAACTCTTTCAGGTCATCATAGGTGCATTCCATGTTTTTCTCATGTCCGTCCTGAATTTGCAGCATCAGGGAAGTCTCTAAAGTGAGCTATAAAGGGAAACACCAATATGATATAGACTAGATTAGTGTGTTTATTTTGCATGACATTGCACTAGAGCTAATTGTCATGGTTCATATATACATTACAACTGTTAAAATGTGTATGTGTCTGTAAAAAATTATACACAAAAGGTAATTATCTGAGCAGTAAGTATTCATTACGTAAAAATTATCAGTCATGTTATTTATTTTTTCCAAATAGTCCTGTAAATGTAAGCATTAATGTCATGTAGTCAATTATACTAGCAGCATACTTTTTTCTGGTTTTGGGCCTTGATGGTGTATACCCCTTTCTCATTGATGGATGTAGCCAGGGACAGGGATGAAAATTCAACAGATCCATGGCTTTCCTTTACAGTCTTTAACCATTCCAGATGACGTGCTGTATCCCGCTGAAATCAAACACACACAAAAAAGAATATTTCTATATCTAATTCTAAATTAAACTAAAATAATAAAAAAAATAATTCTATAAATGGTTATTAAAATATTAGCCATGTATTTATTTTATGGAATTTGATAAAATAGGACTTGCATGCAACTAGATAGATAGATAACTCCCCTCAGAGGATATACCTTTTCAAAAGTATTGTGGAGATGCACTAATTAAAGATGTATTTATTTTTTAGGGTTTTATTTTATATTTAATTTGACCATCATTCCTATTGGTTAAGACAAAATTGTACTGGCCAACCTAATTGCTGAAATTTGTGGAAGAGGACACACTGCTAGAAACTACTTAACAATGGAGTCCGTTATAGCATGCACCACACTGATCCTACAGGTCCCAAGTGTAAAGGCTCAAACGCACTGAAAGCGCCTGACGCGTGCGAAGTACACCCATTGTTTTAAATGACCGTATACGCACCAAAAGCGTTTTGACGTGCGTCAAACTGCTTTGACGCGTCTACTCCGACCTTGTTTTGATTTTGGAGCATCAAAGTGAGGACCCAGCGCGACCAAAGTTTTTTTTCTGCAGCCCACTACATGTTTGGAGTTACGGTAATGTATGAAATGATGTGATGCAAATCAACATTTTTATTAATTCATGTATATTCAGGCCCCTTACGGCCCAAAACTGCTGTGCACTCTCACTACACGTCCGTCTCTCTCTCTCTCTCTCTCTTCGCTCTCTCACTGACTGACTGACGTCGGTGTTCATTGTTAATAAGTGAAACTGTCCACACCAGGCGTGAGAGCGGCGCAATAGTGGTGGAGATTCGCTCTACAAACTGCCTTATATTCATATATTTTTTACAGTAGCACGAGAGCAGAGACTAATGATCATGTGAATCACGCTCATAATTCGTTGCGCCAACACCACCGCAAACTGTCACAGCAACTGAGTGTGTGAAAGTTTCTTTAAAAGCCCAATAGGCTAATTATGTGATGACGTTAATAAATGAGTTAAAATAATGAGCGATTAATGCGGTGGAGGATGAAGATCAAGCACTATAACTACATATGTATAATGTTTTAGTGACCTGCGCTGTCACTGCAAAAATAAAAATAAATCAATCATCTGTTTCGTGTTGAAAAGTGACTGCAGGGTTGACACAGGTTTACAACCCTGTACGTCAAGTCTAATGTCTCCACTGATAGGGGTATCTGTAACATACAAAACATTTGCCTAAATAGCGACCCTTTCTAAAATACTGCCGGTTCTGTGGTATACATTGGATATACCTAATTGATTAATTTTCATTTTCACTTTCAAATAATTTGGTTTAGACAATATGAAAACTTAGTTATAATATTGAAATTAGTTAGAGAATGGTGGTAACATAAAATGTGGAATCTCACCAGCTTCGTTGGTATATTTCTGTCATTTTCAAGTGCCTTCCACAATTTTGACAATGACTCTTTGAAGGCCTCAAAATCAGAGTCCTGCTTCAGTCCATACAATATTGAAGAGTAACCAAGGACAGCATCATGAAAACAGGCCACTCGATCCACATCCAGGTCATTTTCTCCAGCAGAGATGGACGCCAGGTCAACAAAAACTTTCAACTCATTGATATCTGCAATTACAAATTTCCTTAAGCAGATGCAAAACGTGTTTAACACTTGGGGCCCTATTTTAACAATCTAAGCGCAGAGCGTGAAGCGCCTAGCACAGGTGCGTTTAGGGTGTGTACAAATCCCCTTTTGCTAGTTTAACGGCGGAAAAAAAGGGTCAGTGCACCAGGCACATGTTTCAAAAGGTCTGTCTTCATTAATCTTAGATGTGTTTTGGGCGTAACATGCAATAAACCAATCAGAGTGTCATCTCCCATTCCCTGTAAAAGCCATGCGCGTTTGTACCTTGGCACATTGCTATTATTTGCTAAGCAGGAAGGAGATATTTTAGGAGAAGAAACTGATCTGCTTCATATAGAAGATCATATCATAATTCTAGTGTCCGCATAGTGTGTGCATGCTGTGCACGAGCCTAGGCGCATTTTATATGGGATTAGTTTTGTGACTTTAATTCCAAGCAAAACTTCTCAAGTATCAAACAAAAAACACTAACTCAAGCAAAAAAATTGTCACCTCAAAGGTAAAACTTAAAACTTGCAAACAAAACATTTGTGTAGTTGTAAACTATTGGTCTTATATTTGTTTGATATTATGTCCTTTTGTTTACAGTTCCCTCTGCTTCTTTCTCAATGATCAGTCTTTTGCTCTCTCCATCACGTTTGCAGTCATGCTCCCAGCTTTCTCCTTTGCGCTCCCTGAGTTTTTGCTTGCGATTCTGACACAAATATCTTGCATGGGCGGGTCTTACAGACTAATAGACCATAATATAGCTACGTTACTAACCTACGGGTTACCTGGGAGAGCATCGTAGCTCTGCCCGGGTCCTGCAGGTCTCTACAGAGAGAAGACGATAATTAATACAGCTCTATTGAGTAAGGCCTCACGAAGAATACATGATTCCCATGGTAAATTATTAGCTCAGGATGGTAGCCGGTGGCTACAAGTTTAAATAATGTTAGCAGTATAGCTAACGTTAAATGCTAACTTAAAAAAGCTTTACTAGCTAGCTAGCTAGTAACTTAACACAACGAAACAACAAATGTCTAGTAACCATGCTTGCAACGTAGATCACAGATAATATATATATATTAATAATACTTACACTTTATTAATCTTGTAGTAATTCCCTGTGGAGTGGCTTGTGTGTCCTCCAGACCAGACTCTGAGTCTCTAACGTTAGTTTACCTGCACTGAGGCTGAGCTGTCACTCAAACTTTCCCTTAACACTCATTAGCCAATGGGGACGCACCCCTGCAAGACCCGCCCACGCGAGATATTTGTGTCAGAATTGCAAGCAAAAACTCAGGGAGCGCAAAGGAGAAAGCTGGGATCATGACTGCAAACGTGATGGAGAGAGCAAAAGACTGATCATTGAGAAAGAAGCAGAGGGAACTGTAAACAAAAGGACATAATATCAAACAAATAAAAGACCAATAGTTTACAACTACACAAATGTTTTGTTTGCAAGTTTTAAGTTTTACCTTTGAGGTGACAATTTTTTTGCTTGAGTTAGTGTTTTGTTTGATACTTGAGAAGTTTTGCTTGGAATTAAAGCCACAAAACTAATCCCATAATTTTACTAATGCGCTGTTAAAATAACAATGAAATGCTGCGTTATTGACTTCAGTCCAGGTTTTGTTGGTCAATGGCGCGATCACTTTCCGCTGCCTCAAGATAGCAATACGCCAAGATTCAGCTGAACACACCTTCCTGTAAGACCAGCACGCACATGGGCGCACAGATGGGCGCAGGTGCATTTGCTATTTAAACGACGTGGGTGCTGGACGGGAAATTGACAACTGCGTCGGTCTTAAACTAGCAAAGACACTTGCGTCGGGCTTTGCGCTGCGCCGGGTGCAAGATAGGGCCCTTAGGAAAAAAAAAATGGTATCTACTGTACCTTCGAGCGCTTCTTTAACCCACAGGACAAACTCTTGGCTCTGACTGAGTTTCTGAAGACACTCCCTGCGATCATTTGTAATGTCCATCAGGATCTTTTTGGTCTTCATGAAAGTGTCATCTATGCAATTCAGGCTGTTTTTCTTGAAGTCATCTTGACTCTGAAAAAATAAATTCACATTATCAAATTGTTGAGTGTATGATTTCTGATGTCCTATTTAACATACAAGTTTATGACTACAGGAAGTTCATTTTCTCAAACTAATCTAAATGATCTAGGACAGTGGGTGAATGTAAAATAAAGTTAATTATTTAAATGTCCATGTCTACACACCAATGTGTACAATGGAAAAGCTAATTACTTATTGACAGCAATATACTCTAATATGTCTATAATCATGTGCATCTGGAAAATACATTTTCCACAGCTGAATACAACTACATATTCTTCTATATCCACCAAAAGTATCTCTAACAGATTCCCCTTTATGAATGAAGCCATATTAGTATGTCTACTGTCTTACAGGTAAGGTGTTTCTTTAAAAGACATTTTTTAAGGACAGAGCTTCTCTTCCTGACTTTAAATTGTTGAAAAATGTACCATTTGCAGCAATTTCTCCAGTACTTTGAAGTCTCCTTCTGGACATATTGTGTTCCTGATATCCATGATGATTTTGGCTGATTCCATTGCAAGATGAAGCTCATGGTACTGTCGAATTTGCTGAATCCTTCCTCTGATCCATTTTCCATCATCAGATGGATTTGTTCTGCACATGATGTCTAAATCTTTCTGCAGGTCTTCGTAATTTCCTTTATAGTCCTCAAAGATGCTGTCTATTTCCTCCAGTAACAGTTCCCCACTCTTCAGACCATCATAGAGCCCTTTGTAGTTGCTGTAGCAGCTCTGGAATATTTTGCCGTAGACCAGGTCAAGAGTGTAGATTTCTTCATTTCCATCGAGATGTTCAGTGTCATCTGTATTAGGTTGGTCTCTTGACAGCTCTTCCACTTGGTTCATCCAGCACATTTTAAAGAGTGTGCTGTCTTTAATGGCATGCAATTCTGTAGCCATTTGACGGGTGATATCACAAAGGTTGAAATAAGTGACTTTTCCAATTGCAGGAGAGGTCTGTCCATCAAGAGTGTGAACCTTCATAAATGTATTCAAATTCATCATCTCAATGTTCTGATGAAGGTTTTTGTCCAACCCCTTGAAGTCAACTGTGAATTCAAAATATATTATTAAGAATGTATGATATACAGGTCTTTCAAATGTCCTTTCAGTCCTAAATCCTCAATATCATAATCCAAGATCTGAACCCTTTCAATGGAAAGGAGTAACAACTTGATAATAAAGCCCTGTCAGATCAACTGAATCACAGAATAGAAAATAAGGGCCAGCAGATCCTGCAGAGGAACCACAGACTTGGAGTTGGGCGCCTGTACAGTATGATTCTATTTCACAGGATAAAAAGTGCTATGTGGTTTAAAGAACCACCTTAATGTCAAGTGAGGTGAGTCTATTGGTAGCTTTGGTCAATGTCTCCACACCGCTGTTGAGAAACACCTCAGCAATTTTCTTCTAACCTCAAAGAGCAAAGTACTCACAAAACTGACTGATGCATCACCTCATGTCGCCTCACATTGCCTCACATGTTCACATCACAAAAATATACTGCTAACATGCATGTAAATTGCCCACCTGCATGAGAAGCAATAACAAGTCAATGCATCTGTATTCCTAATCCACAAAAAAATATGATGAAAACCAAAACAAACAAACCAATCATTTTCATGGCTAATAAATAAAAAAAATGATAGGAGGCCCACAATCACCAGAACCAATACCAAATGTGTCAGTAAATTATTCTGGAAAGAAAACACACCTTGTGCTTTAACACAAAGTTCAATATGGACAACTGGACCTGACGTGAATTTGCTGGTATCTTTTGACATATTGCTTTGCCTAGTTAAGCTATGGGTTTCCCTAGATCCTTTGATTCTTGCTGCATCAGCAAAATACATCTCTCTAGTCCAAATCAGCAACAACATAACATGGCTGTGGCATCAGCTTAGAACTGGCTTTGGTCTTTTTAGCACCATCCCTAAATAACGGTAAAAATCATTAATAGGTCTGGACCCGGATATTTGACTATTCGTTTATTGGGTAGGTTCGGATATATACATTTTTTGATAAGAAAAAAATGTCTCAAGCTGTTATGTCACAAAAAATGCATATGCAGTGTTTCCCATACATTGATTCATTTGTGATGACACGCCACATTGACTGGCACATATTGATTTTTAGTTTTTTTACTATGTAAAATCTTATTCCATAGTAGAGCTGGGGACAACCCATTGATTAGCTCAGCCCCTCCTTTTCCCACTCTCACTTTCTCTGTTTATCAGAACACAAATGCAACAAGAGCTAGCAAGCTAAAACACCCTTCGGTCCCCCTGCGTCAATCCCCGCCGTTAGGAGACTACTTCACCGGGAGGAGTGCAGACGGCAACTCCAGAGATGGACCTTCAGTTAATGGCTATAGAAACTCAAATTCAGCAAGCGCTGGGTTTAATCTGTGTAACGACAGCAAACAAAAAGTTTGCTGATCTGGCGGGAGGTGTGAGCGTCCAAGAACAGACCCCCGGCACTGGGGTTCGCACTCATTGACCTTTTTCAACCAAACCCCTTTTGGATTACAAACATGCATAACTTAACTTGACTTAACTGAAACCGTAAACAATATGTTTGCTCTGTGTACCAGCGATGCTTACCTTTGACATGTTGTGGAAGTTCCTGGCAGATTTGTAAAAGACCCCTGACCAGCTCCTTGTCACTATGGACAGCTTCTGCTTCCTCTTTTCTTTGTCTCAGTAATGTTCTCATTTTTCTGTCATCTTTACAACGACGATCATCGCAAAGCCCATCTGGAGGAACATAAACAAAAAAGTAGACTTACAACTGTGAAGTTCAATACAATCAATCCAATCAACAGGGACTAACATGAAATCTGTTACAGTGTGTTAAAATACAGGGAAATGAAACAAAATTAAACAACCTGAGGAAAACAAACCACAGCCAAGACGTTCTAAAATAAGTTAAATAAATAAATGAATACAATGACACATTGCCCTAAATGCACTAGAATACCTGTAATTATTCCACTTTTATTAATGTAATTATGCACTAAAATGTAATTTCGCTACTTATTACTGACAGGTATGCATATATTTATTAACACTACACAGTAAAACAACTAGTTTCCTTGTGGGAGGGGAGAACACACAAAATCAATGGTCAATCTATTGACTGTCAATCTAATGTTTGCTGTGCGGGCAGGACCTGACACACACGAGAACAGGCAGGAGCAGTACACACACACTGTGGGAGTGGTCAGAAATTTACCAGGAGGGGGCAGGAGCAGAATTAAGAAGCAACAGTTCCCAAAAAAAAAAGTTGTAGGGAGTTTTTAATCATTATTACCTGCTTTCAAGAAGTACTTTTGATGAATTGTAAAAACAAAACACCTCGTATTGACTATGTCGGCTATAAATTGCTTAAGCCAATAGTTTCAGTCATTGCACCTAATATTGCTTATATAATTAATATGTGTTTTATGGAAAATATATGTTTGCAAGCATGGAAAAAAAGTAAAGTTGTGCCAATACCTAAAAATAAGAAAATGTCTTTCTCTGGATCAAACAGTAGACCAATAAGTTTATTACCAATTCTTGGTAAAATAAATGAAAGAATTGTTTATGAACAGATTCAGTCTTAGTTTTTTAAATAACGATTTAATTACAGATTTTCAGCATGCATACAGAGTAAAACACTCAACAGCCACAGCCCTTACTCAGATGGTTGATGACTGGTTCAAGGATATGGAGGAGAGGAAAATAATAGATGTTGTAATGATTGATTCTACTACAGCATTTTATATAACTGATCATGACTTACTGTTAAAAAAATTGAATGTTTTCCGCATTATTATGGATGAAAAGTTATTTGACTGACAGAAAACAATTAGTTTACTTTAATGGAAGCTTTTCAAAGGTAAGGCTTATGGAACATGGCATGCCTCAAGGAAGTTGTCTTGGGCCGCTCCTCTACACAATCTTTACCAATGATCTACCATCTGTTTTAGATAAAGCAAGCATTTCAATGTTTGCTGGTGATTCCACGATATATTTATCAGGAACTGATATTGGTGCTCTAAATACAAAACTAGAGAGATAGCTACAGTCAGTTGTGGACTAGATCAGTAGTAACAAACTGATTCTCAATATATCTAAAACTACCAGTTTAGTGGTTGGAACTCATTTTTCTTTATGTTCCAAACAAAAACTTGAACTCAGTGTAGAGCAAACTTCAGTAGAGCAAGGAGAAGAGGCTAAACTTTAGGGAGTGATGACTGACAATAGATTGTGTTGGGACAAACATGTTCAGAAACTGGTAACTATAATGGGCAACACCTTGTTATTAAAGGTGCAATGCCACACTTATTATATTACTTTGTGGTAATGTCTGAAGTTCTACCATGGACTCTATAACATTTTTTGTGGAAAGAATGCCTTGGTTACATTGTTTCAAGCCATTCTAGCGTGGTATAGAAAGCCTACTGGAAGACTCAGCTCGATTTCTGCCAGTTCTCATTAATATTCAACAAGCTTAGCTGTTTGAATCTGATTGGCTAACAGCTAGCCAATGAGAGATTGGCTGTCAGAATCCTTTACCCAGCCCAACTGGGCGAGCTGAGGAATAGTAATGAGCTTAGGCTATATGATGTCAGCAGAGGCGTATAAAGTAGAGATGCACCGATCCGATACTCAGTATCGGTATCGGTATCGGTCCGATACTGGCCAAAATTAATGGATCGGATATCTGAGTATAATCCGATCCATTTGCCTAAACTAAACGTTGAGCGACATGCCGTAAAAAGACGTGTTATGACAAGTAACCAAAAAGATGAGCAGCATGTGTCACGTGCCTGATGCATGGATGGCAGGGAGCTAGCAATTAGCAAAGCAAAACCAGTGAGACCTGTCAACATCATGTCAGCTGTATGGAATTATTTCAAGCTCAATGGGGAAAAAAGCAAAACAGCTGAGTGCAATTTATGCAAAGCGAGTGTTTCGAGGGGTGGCAGCAGCGTTGGAAACTTCAACACCACGAACTTGATTAAACACTTAAAGAAGCATCACGGAAAAGAGTATTCCGAATTCATACAGGCAACGAGTGCCAAGAAAAAAAGTGCGCCGCAACAACCAACACTGATTGAAACAATTCAGAAGCTCGAAAAACTCCCTCCAGGCAGCAACAAAGCAAAGTTGATAACGGATAAAGTCACCGAATTCATTGTGCTGGATGACCAGCCACTTTCTGTGGTAGAAAATGTGGGGTTTCGACGTTTAATGGAACATTTGGAGCCTCGCTACATGTTGCCGAACCGGCATTTCATCTCCGAAACAGCTATCCCCAATAAGTACAAACAAGTAAGCGAATTCATTTTGAAATGCTTGGAAAACGTTGCTGTGATTAGTTTCACAACGGACATCTGGAGCTCAGACGTGTGCCCAATGTCATTACTAAGTCTGACCGCACAGTGGATAGACTCGAGTTTTGCTTTGCAAAAAGCAGTGCTGCAGGCTAAGCAGTTCCGTGGCACACATACAGGAGATTCCATAGCTACAGCAACAGAAGAGATGCTTAATACATGGAAAATTGAGAAGAGCAAAGTCCATGTCATTTTGAGAGACAATGCCAGTAACGTGGTAAAAGCAATGGATCGTCTTGGAGTGGCTAGCTTGGGATGCTTCGCACACACCCTACAACTTATTGTGAACGAGGGGCTGCTATCACAGCGTAGTGTAAGTGATGTATTGGCTATCTGCAGAAAAATAGTCGGTCACTTCAAGCACTCGCCCCTTGCGTATTCACGCTTGGAGGACATTCAGGTGGAGCTGAATATGCCGACCAAGCGCCTGCAACAAGATGTAAGAACGAGGTGGAACAGTACCTATTACATGGCAGAGAGCCTCATTGCGCAGAAACGGGCCCTGTGTGCATATACAGCGGAGTACAACCTTCCAGCTACATTGACTGCAAAACAGTGGGGGATACTGGAAAAGATCGTCGCAGTTCTAGCCCCTTTTGAGGAGTTGACAGAGTTGACAAGGGAGGTGAGCTCTGCATCTGCATGTGCATCTGATGTCATCCCCATTGTCTGTGTCCTGAAACGCATTCTCACTCAAGAAAATGAGGCAGATGAGGGAATCAAGAACATGAAAGGCACCCTCCTTGAGGCTGTGAACAGACGTTTCAGAGACGTGGAATCTGAGCCAATATACTCTGTGGCAACGCTCCTGGATCCAAGATATAAAGACAGGTAGGTGTGTGTGTGTGTGTGTGTGTGTGTGTGTGTGTGTGTGTGTGTGTGTGTGTGTGAGAGAGATCAAACATCCTTTAAATTATATATTTAGGGTAGGCTTATTCTAAATGTGCCATATGTGTATTCATCACTACAGGTACTTCACAAATGCTGAAACATCAAAACATACAAAGGATGCATTAATGGCAGAGGTAAGTAAGATGGAAGAAATGTTGAGGAAGACCACATCAGAAGCCTCAGAGCCACGAGAGGGGACATCGTCTGAATCAGCAGCCTCAGAGCCAGCAAAGAAGACTCCAAGGGTGGATGCTGCAAGCAAGAGCAGACTTGGAAGTGTTTTTGAGGAAATCCTGGAGGAAAGCACAGTAGAACCTGGTCCTGAGTCAACCACAAGTGCAAGCATTGAAGTGCAGACCTACCTCAGTGAGCCAACTATTCTGCGATCGGACAATCCACTACTGTACTGGAAAGTTAACCAACCTAGACTGTCCTCCCTGACGGTCACAGCAACTAAATTTCTCTGTGCACCTTCAACAAGTGTGGAGAGCGAGAGGGTCTTCAGCACAGCCTCCATTATCATTGATGAACGGAGAAGCAGGCTGACAGCTGAGAAGGCTGAAATGCTAATCTTTCTAAAGAAAAATTTGCCCATCATGTTAAAAAGTGAACACACTTAAGGACTGTAACACAACTAGGTCACTTAAGGACTGTAAAAATATGAGCCAGTTGTTTCTGTGACAGTTTTTCGAGCTCAGGCAAGTATGGCTTATCAGGGGAAAACCTGAACCAACTATTTTAGTTTACATTGCATTGATGTTTTCATACTGTAATGTTTAGTTTTATGTTTTACATACAGTTCAACTCCAGAGGTTACATGCAAAAGAAATGTGTTTCTACCCTTATATATTGTTTTCACTGCAGCTAACTTGATATCAGGTGAAACAGAGTGATTGCCTTAATATGCCGTGTCTACCATACTGTGTTACACTGTACATTTTATACTTGTGAGAAATGCTATTATTTTTGTTTTGTTTGTTATTTAAGTGGTGGTCTACATTGCAATTGTTTTTGCTATGCCATCGAGGTACTATATGCTACACTGAGTTATTCTAAATATTCAGATTTAAACCTTTGCACAGAGTTGCACTTTAATTTTTTTTACTTCCAATGTTTGAATGATGCTGAACAATCAGAAATGCTGCTAAATGTTTTGTGAAAAAGTTCAAATAAAAAGAAGCAGCAAGGTGTGCAAAAAACCTAACACCATAGACAAACAAGTACTTCAGGTTTTGTTTGTTTTTGTTTTTCACACCTTGATTACTGCTCTGTGGTTTGGTCCAGCACTTCAACAATTAATATTAAGAAACTACAAGTGATTCAGAATAAAGCTGCACGTGTCGCTCTCTCATGTGGGTTTAGATCAAATGTCGATAAAATGCATGAAAGCCTCTCATAATTTAAAGTTAAAAATAGATTTGTGTATTCACTAATGTTTTTTTATATATATATAATGTTATAACAAACAAAACACCTTTTACTTTATATAAAAAACTATCCTTTAGTACTGATACACATCATTAAACAACGAGGCATGCAGTAGGAGGTAGTTTTATTTTACCTAAAGTGAAAACCAAATCAATTCAACGTTCAGTCAGGTACAGAGCAATGTGTGAATGGAACTCTCTCCCAAATACTATCAAACAACAAAACACTCAGTATGGTTTTAAAAAATCACTTAAGAACAATTACCTTCAAAGAAATTTCAATATCTAATACCAATTTAGAAAGAGTCTGTTATAGGGCTTTTTGTTATATCTTATCTCTTAAAATATAAATATTCAGAGTAGAATAATGTCTTTTCTTTTTGATTAATTGCATTAACTGTAAAATTTTAATATGATTTGTATTTTCAAATGTTGTGTAATGTAAAGGAATGTCTGTGTGTGTATGGTGTGTAATGTGATGTCGTAAATTGTATTGCCACACGACAGATTGTAGGACCTCAGAAAGAATAGCTTTTAGTTTATGCTGAAGCTAATGGAGATCCAAATAAAACAAACAAACAAACAACCAAACTTTATGGCTGGGACTGCTGCTGCATAGTATACCTCCCACAGCCCAGAAATCCATAAGCATATAAACATTTCGGAATAAATGTGTTCTGAAATTTGAATTTCCAATACAATCTCAGGCTCAGTCAATATGGAGGATATATTTATTCATAATCCAAATTGAAAGTCCAAAGAGAAAACAAAGCAAGATCACATTAAAAATATTATTATTTTACTACGCTACTAGGAAAAATCATGCCATAATTAAATTCAAAAAAGAAAAAGGAAACTGAAAAAGCAAAAGTTGAAATGTAAAATGATAATTTAAAATGCAAAGCTTAAATATAAATGCTTAAACTGAAATCTTTGAAATATTTTATTGAATGACGAAACATCAAATATGAAACTCAAAATGTGAAATGGAAAAGGTTAAATAGAAATACTTAAATTAAAATCTCAAATAGAAAAAAAAATTATTTTATTTTAGCCTTTGCACTTAATAATTATAAAAATTAATAATAAAAAAGTTTCATCTTTTGAATTTTATATTTGGTAATTGCCTTTTGACATTTTAAGTTTCACCATTGCTATTTCTATTTAACATTGAGGGCCCTATCTTGCACTCAGGGCAATTGCCTTTGTACACCAACGCATGTATCATTCCTATTTTGCACCCGACGCACAGCGGACTTTTCCCTCCACAGACGCACGTCGGTAAATTGGGTAATATATTTGCGCTCCCGGGGGAGGTTCAGTGAAAAAAGGAGGTGTGTTCCGGCGCAAACGTTCCCTGGTGCTATTTTGCAGTTTCAGAAAACAATTCCGGATGTTGTCATTTCCAAGGCAACAGCACCAGCCTAGCCTACCAGTGTTGCTTTCAGCCCAGGCTGAAATTACTTTGGAAACCTGTACTCTTGATAATGCTTGGGGGGAATTTTATATCATAATATCACATTTATTTATTACCCTCTCTCCCTGCCTCCCTCTGACTCTCTGTCTCTACCCGCCGCAGACAACTTATTCGCCCCAATCGAACCAGCTGAGGTTCACGGCTGTAACGTTACCGTTAGGCCACCGTTAACAATCCCAGCAAACTTTCTGTTGCTCATCTGGCAGAGTCACCGGCGGTTCAGGATCAGATCATGGAGATCAGACCTCCTGTGCTGGGTCTAATATTCTAAGATTAGCTGCTGCAGCTAGCTAGCAGCTAGCCACCAGCACTGACCTCGGTCCCCGCGGTCCGCTCCCCGGTGCTGACTGACTCTGGTCCGTCTACAGAGCTGGCGTTACCCGCTCTAGCTGAGCTTGGAATCTGCCGCGCTCGTGATATATTCATATTTTCTTTTCTTTGCAGATAGTGATTTGCTATGATGCACTGATGCCAGGCAGGCTGGCTAGTTGCTTTTAGATGAAGTCTGTGAGATAACAAAACTTCCTTATAACGTGCATATAAATAGACGGAATAAATAAAAGTCCCCTGAAATAAATATAAGTAAAACATATATATTTAGGCTATTGAACTATAATGACTAATGCCTATGTTCATATTGCCTCATTTATGTATTTCATGATTTCATAGCCATATTTATGTATGTAAAGGAGGGCAAAAAACGGACGATCAGTCGCTCAGGAAGTTATAGGCTACAATTTCCTTCAACTGCTACCGGGACATTCTCAAACGCTTAACGTGAAAAACCATAACGTTTTTAATTCCCTCCAAGCATTATCAAGAGTACAAGTTTCCAAAGTAATTTCAGCCTGGGCTGAAAGCAACCCTGGCAGGCTAGGCTGGCGCTGTTGCCTTGGAAATGACAACATCCGGTCTCTGAATATGAAAAAACAAGCTTTTTTTCATTTCTAGAGTGATTTTATTTTTGTTATATGAAATAGAAAATGAAAATCACAGCATATTTTAAATTTCTCCCATCCCCTTTTGACCATGAAAAGGAAAAAAATGCCTTGTATTTCAATTTCAAATGTTGTATTTTAAAACGAAAATCAAATAACCATTGTTTTTTATTTTTCAATATCTGTTTATGAAATGAAAATTGAATGAACGAAAAAGTACACGGACCCAAGGGGTGTACACATGTACAACTTGGAGTAAAAAGTAGAAGTAAAAGCAAACAGGAGAAGAAAGAGAAGACAAAAGAAGAGGAATTTAAGCAGAAAAAGACAGATCCTACTTACCTATCTTCAGCAAGTCAAGAAATTCACGTTCTTTCTGGAGGATTTGGTTTAAAGTATTCATTTGGATCCCTCCACTTAGGAACTTCTCTGACACAGATTTGAATGCTGAACTCGCCAATGTCATCTTGATTTGCACTTCATCTGACAAGTTGTTGATCAGTCTACCGCCTACGCCTGTAAAACAAGCGTGCAAACATAAACAGTTGATTACAAAAACATTTTGCTATGAGACAATAATTAACAACACAATGCAAGTCAGCCTTTACTTTTTCTTTATAAATTAGGCATTACTATTTTCTTTCTCGCACACAATTTATGCAAGAGAGTGACCACCATATCCTAGACATTAGTAAAGAGCAGACTCCAAGTCATTATCTTAACATCATGTTACATTTAGGCATTTACCTGTCATTTGGAAAAGAGTTTTGGCCATGGGCCAATTTACAAGGTACTCAAATATCAAGTCCTCGCCCTCAGTGTAATCTCCATTCACATCTTTGGGCCATGTTTTCAGCACAACAACAGACATCAGCTTCCCAAACTTTGTGATATCATGTTTCTCAAATAGAGCTGAAACAGCTCTGCCAGAGTGATCCTAAACAGAAATAAATTACAGGAAAAAATTCAATCATTTCGTACTCCAGGTGGCATCACACACTGGTAAATTTAAGCCAGTGAAATTGATTGTCCTTGTATGTTTTGGTAAGAAGAAGATTGAGAAAAAAGCATGCACAACCAGGATTTGTCATGCAGGTGCATTGGAGAAAAGCTCAAAATCTCAAAGAAAAAAGGGATGTACTAATTTTATTTATATATTTTTTTTTAGGGCTTTTCCCTTTATTTAGTACATCTGGAGAGATATAGAAAATAGGAGAGAAAGAGGGGGATTTAAATTTGTGAGACCATATTTTTTCTTCCTCTATAAGATTAAGTGTCTGTGGGAGTCGTTTATTACAGGTATTCATAATTACAGTGTTTAATAGTAGTTATAAGCTGTTAAAGAATTATTATTTACACCATCCTTGCTGCTTCATACAAGTTACAAATGTTTATAAATAGATTACATTTACAATATATTATATCAAGCAAAGAATTGATGAACTGCTTATTCACCACTTATTCAAATCATACCTGACAAATAGCCGCAACTGCCTCCAATGCACATTTCTCCATCGTGCTGCATAACAATGGACTTGTCTTGCTCAGTTCTTCCATCTTGTTAGAGTATATTCCAATTTGATCCATTGGGTGTTCCTAGCACACAAGCAGACATCGTCAGCTTTGTTTCTCAATTGAACAAGTAAAGCATGTAAATACCAGAATCCAAGATCTGTAAGAATGTAAACACAAACACAAATCCAGTCTTACTCGTTTTAGTTTTCCTTCAAAATCCTCCATGCAGGTGGTTCTCCAGAATGAAGTATGTTCCTCATGACTGAAGGATAGTGAGAGTAACTTGTCCCATACCTAGAAAGAGAGAAATATGGATTATAGTTATTAATACTTATAGTATTATAAGTACTGTAAAACATCAACTTTCTATCGCACTGAAAAAAACTACTATTCCCATCATATCCACACAGGTATATATGGCAGCCTTTATACTATTTAAATGTAAAACCATAATAGAGAACAAGATATACATTATCACATATTTCTGCTTACCTTAATTTCATGGGGTACAGAAAACTGCGTACGATCCCAGTCATTAAGCAGTTTGTTTCTGAAGGTATTTCTCCGCCATTCCCTCATTGTTTCTAATGTCTCCCCTATTGACTCTTCATGAATTCTCTCTCTTGCCTGGAATAGCAGTTAGAAGTTACTATGGATATCTATATGTTTTCATTTTATTCTGCATAATACAAAAACTCTGCTTGCATTTAAGCATACAAATTTAGCTAGTCTGGGTTATTTTTTTTGCTTTGCTGTGTACCTTGCTTTATGAGAAACAAAAAATAAGTGTCAAAAACGGGTCAAATGTTTGATAGAGGAAAAACAATAATTAACTTATTCACAATATTTAATATTCCACATTGAGTTGAATCTTTTACTCTATATAAGATAGAAAAATAAAAGAATAAAGCTGTTGCTGTAAACATCTCCAGGCATTTTAAGGCAAGACTATGGCTTGGTATGGAGACATAAAAGTGTGGCATGTCCAACAGATTGACAGTTGAGTCTCACCTGGGAATCTGTGTGGTTGTATGCCTTGGCAATCTGACAGACCAGATCAAGGAAGTTAATAGGAACATCACTGAGGCCTGGATCTGTTGTGTGGTGGCAGATAGAATAGAGAAGCCTTACTGCAGTTTTCAGGCAACACTCTCCATATTTGTCATCAAAGCTGTGGGAAAATATTTAAAATTATTGTTGTGAATAAAAATTGCTAGCAATATAGATACTGAAATCCATGGTCATTACTACAGATATACTGTATTACAGTGATAGGAAAAGGTTTTTATTTTACCGGTTGTTGTGATGGCTTTCTCTGTTGATGAGATGAGATGCCAAATTTCCCAAAGCCTGTAAATCAGTTAACAGAACACAGAATTTGAAGACAGTGATAAAGTAATTCAAGCAAGTGGTAGCTTTTATATATATATGCAAAAAACGATTTGTTATGGCCACTTGGAGGCAGCAGAAACAGGTTGTGAACACAACACTGATATATTATTACCGTTCAGGTTGATAAAGCATATTTGCTTATTTACACATCAAGCAGTTACAGAGCAACATTATCATTCATCTGGAATCATGTTTCTGACACCTGATGAATATTAACCTTTGCATTTAGCTCTATTTTGGGGTATCTACCAACTCCTCAAGGGGAAATATTTGTCTTTTTAAAAGTAGTGGAACTAAATGCTCCACGTTCCACGTTTGTCTGAAGTTTGGTGTTGAGCAGGTACTGTAGTGTACAGTAGGCTGCCCATCAAAAACAAAGCAATGAGATTAAACCAAAGCAGTAAAAATGCAGGCCAGACAGCTAACTATGAGCTTAATTAATTCAGTGAAGCCAACAGGAGCTGTGATTCAGGTGATAATTTTCATTTGATGGGTTGTTATAAAAAAATATATAGTATTATAGTAACTTTTGTGGATACATACCAGGCAGTTGGAGTGAGTTACTCCAGATTTGACACTGAAATGTATGCAATGAAGAATGTCTAGAAGCTCCACTTTCACACAGGATATGAAGCTTGTTAGATCATCCACATGCAGCAGAGGCATCCAAGTGTACACAAGAAGACGATCAATGTCCACCAGGTACGCATGGTCTTTCATGATCCTAAATTAAAGTCAGAGTTGATAATGGTGACTATGTGATGAGGGTAAAAAAATGTAGGACACCCCGGGGGTAAGGGAACATTATGTTCTTAGACTGTTATTTACAAATTTCACGTGAGTTAATATGGTTTCAACTCATCCTGTTTTTCTGTGCAGCAATCGCTGATGGTAAGTAATACTACTGCTATAAAGTTCATGCAGCACAATAACTAAATTCTCTGTATTTCATGACTTTGCAATGTTTAGTCGATGGTAAGCGTATTCATTTGTGCCTTGGTATTAATGGTAAAGACTTATTTCAGTAATTAGCCTGTTTGAAAACTGCCTTGCTGGGTACTAAGCTAACGGTAATGGTACCTGGCTAGCCTAGATAGCTTTCTCTGTATTTTATTTCTACTGTGAACATTTTATCCAGAGGGAATGCAGATGTCTGCTTTTATTAATTCTGTAATGCTGTGACAACTCACAGATATTCATGTATTTGTATTATTTGTGATTTATTTCAGAAACTGTAACAATATTTACCACTATGCTGTACCGTTAGTAAAGTTACTAATGTTACTTTGTGAGAAATACATATTTTACATTGAAGATTGTAGTTACATTAGTCTGAGGGATTTTAGCTGAGAGACAGAAGATAAAAACTGCCCTATCATGAAAGGGTCCTGTTTTCCATACAAATGGTCAGGAGGCAGCACCAGGGGTGTATGGTGTCTACTGTAATTATGGTGAATAAAATAAAGTGTGACCAAAGAGTCAAAAAGTTCTGTGCGTGTGCTAAAGTATTTGCAGGAGAAAAACATTTACATACCTAGCATAATCGCCTCCGTTGAAATGTGTTCCTTTGCTCCCCCTCAAGACTGTCCAGGAGTCAAACTGTGGATTCAAGACAGGTGGAACTGGCTCAAAAGGTTTGCTTTCTTCTCTTAGTAGGTGAATCAGAGGGATGAGCAAGACCCACTTGTCAATATGGCGTTGTCTCGCCTTGTTGCAAAGCATCTCAACAGCATCTGCAACACTATAGCAGTGAAAAGTCAGTGTTTAGTTTCATTATATTTACAGTGGGAAAAAAAGTTTTAAATATTTGAAAGCTGATGATGTTGTTTTTCAAATTATATCATAATAAACATCCTTAGGTTTAGTTTCTACTCTGTACTTGTTGGAAGATGAGGTCAAGTATGTTCAGGTCTGAATTTTAGAGTCCTATTGGATGCAACATTCAGCAAGAAGAAAAAATATGTATTGTGAGTGTGAACATGACAGGTGCAATGTGTGGTGACTAGATGGGCCTGTCAGGTAGCTTTGTCCTGTTATTGTTTGTCTGAATTCCTTGGCTTCTATTCCTGTATCATTTGTTAGTTTCAATGTAAAGTATTGTCTGAGACCAAGTACTTCTTTATAACTGAGAACCACTATTGTCTTCAATTAAATTTAAATCTGATGGTGTTTGGAAACATTTAGCTTTTAATAGTTTTTTGTTGTCTCCTTTTCTATTATTTATTTCTGAATTATGTTTGTCATTATGAATATATATTTCATTGGTAATTATTGTTATTTTATGCCAATTTAATCACACATTAGTTACCTCTTTTTATCTGCTAAAGGGCTTACAAAGTCTTTCCAGAAAGAGGAGAAATGGTGTTGTGGCTTCTTAGGCAGGCAAAGAATATCACAAAGACTAGATAGTTCTCGATTTGTCATGCCATTTTTCAGATACTTGTTGTAAATGAGCAAACTAACAACTCCTGCATGAAAAGGTAAGAGGCATTTTGTTGTTTCTTGCTGCATTCTGGGCTTGTGATTGATGTTTTCCTCCAGAACATGTTTGAGCAGGATTTCCACCTAAAAAAAGTAAAGGAAGAAGGTAACAACCAAGGTCTAATATGTACATGTATTGTGTGGACCATGTGCTGTTCTAGAATAAAACCCTCACCATATACCTGTTGAATATCATATGGTAATCCCCATTGCCTTTCCGTGCCATCATGAAGTACAGGAGAGCTGTATGTGTGTACAAACTGTCGTAGCAGTGAAAAGAAGTTGTCCACATTTGGTTCATTCCAAGTTGTAAGAAGGTCAAATATGTTACTCAGCATCACCCAGCCAGCTAGGTCTCTGCCTTTTATTACGATGTCTTTGGTTGAAGAACTCCAAGGCCAGACACCCTTCTTCAGTTCAGGATGGATCATATCATCATACTGGTGCCACTCCCCTTGAATGTCCAACAGAATGAATTCCAACAAAATTAATTGTGAAACTTTGTGCTTCTTTGCATGTTTCTATTTTGTTTTCTCATTAATTTAATTTGTTGGACCATTTAAAACAATCACACACTTAAGACTGCTAAGAGAACTGTGTGCATATCTGAATACAGATTAACAAATCAACAAGAGGCTTCAAAATGGTATGCTAAACCATATACTGTAAGGAGAAATGGAGCTTTGCATTTGTTCAGGCAGAGTACTTAATTCACTTGCATCAGCTAATAGGCACCAGGTGCTTCATTCGTGCTTCACCATCAGTGACTCACAAGTGTGTCTTGGTCCAAATTTTGTTGCAAATGCTGGCGGGGACACCAAAAGCAACAGATAATATGTTTCTTTTATTCTTTGGAGGTCAGCAGCTGTCCTAGATCTAGGCATAAGTTGTCTTAAAACAAACTTACCAGTGTTCTCTGGTGGACAATCTATGAAAACATTGTTTCTAACTGTTTGAGGCATGTGTATACTGCAACTTCTTGTTAATTATGAGTCAAAACCAATACCAATACCATTGTGTGTACAAAAAGCTAATAATGGCCAATATCTTCCCAGCTGGTTTATCAGTTAGGCTCTTGTCTGTAAACACAAATATAAGTTGCTATTGAGCCTAGGGAGGTAAATGCAGATTACCTTCAAATGTTAAAAAATCTTCTTTGATTGTCAGGCACCTGTTCACATATTGATTTCCATCTTTCTGGTAGATGGCCTCAAAAATGGCCTTTTCATTGTGCTTCCAAATTTCGTATTTGTAGGGTATGCTCTCATGAATTATGTTCTTGGGAATCATAACTCGCCCTTCAACAAGATATCTCTTGTCCCCTAGATGCCTGTGAAAAACAGAAATTATTATTAGTGATGGGACAGGCAAATATGTGACAAACCCATCATTGCAAAGCAAATATTCCACTATAATAGTCACTATGTTGCTAAATGGTGAAGAAAATTAAAAGCTGACACAGCACAGTAAAGTATGGTCTGGCTGCACAAGTTAACATTCTGGTTTAGGGGGATGAAATCCCACGGGCGGTGCTAAGCCCCGTATGCAGTGACGGTGCAAAATAGACAGCGGAGATAAAGAAGCCAAACCTAGAGAAGGACATTTGCTGGCCATGTTTATCCCAATCTCCAAACAATTTTCCAGACATTAAGAAAATCTTATCCTTTTCTGGATCCAAATGAAAGTCTTTCGAAGTGACAGCATGGAAGTACACATGCATAGATCCGCTGCTTGGTAAACTAAAAAAAGAGAAACAAGTAGATACAAGTTACAGTAACTTCATATTTTCTTTATAAAATCAACAATACAATATTTTGTAGCAGATAGCATTACTGGTTTAAAAATATTATGAAATACCAGACTAAACAACAGTGATTAGATTAATTTAATTTTTTTATTTAAGATGCTTTGCTCAGAACATCACATGAATACCTATTAATACTTACCTACTTCCTATAACCCAAAACTTACGTTTGTGGTGCGTGAAGTTCAGGGGATGCTCCTGAGATATTTGTTGCCACTAGAAGACCCGCCTTCTCATCACTCTGACCAAGAGGGCAGGAGGGCATTGGTGACCTGGAGACATTGACTGTTCCGTTGCTTGGCTGCTGTTCCTGTCTCTCTGCAAGGCGTGTGTTTGTTTTATTATTTGATTTGGTGTCAACAGCCTGTGAGAAAAATAAAAGGTTAAAGAGTAAACAAATGATCAAGATATTACCAAATCTATTGTACAACATATAGCAAAAACATCAACTTCCTGAAGTACAATTTTTTTGTGTTATTTTAAATTGTGTTACTTGTGATTTACTTTGCCTTAAACACAGAAATATTACCCATGTTAAAGGCTTTTTGTCATATTTGCTGAAACTGTCACTATATCCTGACAGTAAGAAAGATTATACAGTATATTGTGATATTGTATTGTTGATTTTATAAAGAAAATATGAAGTTAACTTTTACCTCCCTTTTTTTGTAAGTAAGCAGCGGCTATATGCCTGTGTACTTCCATGCTTTCACTTCCAAAGACTTAGCCATGTTCCCACCGCACCCGAGGATAAACAACCAATAAGAGCCAAGGAGTCTCTGATACAGTGTCAATGACTGTTTGTGAACTGTAATTCAAACAGCACGCAAGCAGCGCTGATGAAATATGAATCAACATTATGTTATTGCCTATTTCTAGACTCAAATGTTTTCAGAATTTCAGAAATTTCAGATATTAGTGTACTGTTCAAGCCAAAAGTCAAGCACCGCCCACTGGCCGAGATAGGCAATGCATTAACATAATCTTGATTCATATTTGAACTAGTCTAACTGTCTAGTTTGATGGCTTGATCGGCGTTCACAAGCAGTCACTGCATTACAGACTCCTTGGCTCTGACTGGTTGTTTTCCTTATGCCGTTAGGAGCACCAGAAAGAGGCAGAGGAATGTGATTTGTTTACAGATTATCTGATTCATGCAGTACTGTCAGGATATAGTGACAAAAAGTTATTTTTTATAAATGTTACGAACTGTAGCTTTAAAGCTGGACATGGTTGGTAAATAGACAGTTGATTAATAATGCACAGTTATAGTAACCTGTATGCACGATTGTTGCCAAAACACTATGGTTATAATGTCAGACTAATGAAAATCATTACTCAATCAGTGACAATATGAAATTTAAAATGTTATTACTACCATTATTATCATTTAGTATTTTTGTAGAAAATTAAGAAAATAATGATTGAAAGAATGTTTAGGTTATAAGTCAGTTTGAAAGTTAAACTCTGTGTATTTGACTGATAACTACCTCAGTGTTATCTTCAGTAACTGGACATGGATCATGAGAATTCTCTGGTTGTCTTGCATTTGGGGCTTCTCTCTCATCTATGGCTGCTTGGTCTTCTTTCTTGTCATTTTGTTTAGCGAATGTATGCTGTTCAGTTTTGGTGTGCTTTTCATTATCATCTGGTTTCCCAGAGAGATTTTGTGTCTCAAGAGAGATTGTCTTATCCTTATCTTGTTCATAGAGAGGCTGCTTTGCCGCTGAATCCAATGCTTGAGACATTTGCTCAGATGATTCAGGTGCAGTGAAGTCAATTTCTTTAGTTGATGTTGGAGATGATGCAGAGTTAGACAATAGCCCAGAATGAATGTCACTTTGCTTGTCAGCAGGAATTTGCACTGGTTTATGGCTGTCCTCTGTATTATTATCTGATGGGGCCTCTGTTTGTTGCTCTGTCAGTTTATCACTGGCAGGTGTAGATAAGGCTGGTGGAGTGGAAACAGACCGGTTTGATCCAGGAGCTGCCTCACTGCATGGTTGAGAGTCACTTTCTTCTGCAGCAGAAGGCCTCTCTTCCTCCTTACAATTCTCTGTCACTTCTTCTGTCTTCTTGGTAGTGAGTGATTTGCCAATTGAGAGTGTCTGGTTGGGGATTGAGAGTGTGGTTCCTTTTTCCAGTGGGTCTGGGTTGGCAGTGTAATCTGATGGGTCCTGTGTTGTCACGCCATTTCTGGCTGGCTCATCATCACTAGCCAGCTTCCCCTGAAAAGAGTCTAAATAGGTAGCTTCATCATCTGGCCTCCCAAAGAGATTTTGTGTTTCATTAGAGATTGTATTGTCTTTATCTTTGTTAGAGGCAGACTGCTTTGCCACCGAATCACATTCTTGAGGTGTTTGCCCAGGTGATTCAGGTGCAGTGGAGCCAATTTCTTTTGTTGATGATGCAGAGTTAGACAACAGCCCAGCAGCAGTCGGCACTGCTTCAGGGCTATATTCTCTACTAATTCCTAATAGGGCTTTTTTGTCACTGGCAGGTGTAGGAGAGTGCAGTGCCGTGGAAACAGACAGGTTTGATCCAGAGGCTGCATTACTGAATGATTGAGAATTACTTTCATGAGCTGCCACAGAAAGCCTCTCTTTCCCCTTACAGGTCTCTGTGACATGTATGTTCTTGGTAGTCAATGATTCATTAACTGAAACTGTCTGGTTGGGGCATGAGGGTGTGGCTCCTTTTTCCAGTGGGGCTGGGCTGGCTGTGTTATTTGATGGGCGCTGTGGTGTAGCTCCATCTCTGGCTGCCTCTAAGTCATCACTAGCCAATTGCCCCTGAAAAGAATCTCAATAGTCAGCTTAGCAGATATCAGTTTTAGATTCATAAACTTTTTCCTCTGGTGGCAGTATTTACCTCATAAGTCGAGTGGTTAATGTGTGAAGCCAAGCCACTTTTTTTACAACAACCTAACTTACCTGTGGCCAAGGTAGTGTTCATACAACTATCTTACAACTATTTTGTTTTGAAAGGCAAACAATGTTAAAGTTGTTTGTATGTGTATTCATTTGATTTAAGTTTATTTTAGTAATTTGCAATTTGCACAATAAAAATAGTTTAGATTCTGTAACTGTTTCATGCATTCTCCTTCATATTAACGTTATTGTATAATGTTGTGGAGGCAAGCAAACCCTTTAGTAATCAAAGCGACTTTGAGTTTGTGAAAAGCGCTATATAAATTCAATTTATTATTATTATTTTAGTAAACATGATGACATTAACATGTTTTTGTGATATTCTATGTACTCCTGACAGTAGAATAAGCCATTATAAACTGATATAAAGGCCCAGTCAAGCAAAAGAAAGAAAATACAGTGAAACCGCCAGAATCTTAAACAAATACCGTGATACAAGCACTATAAAATGGAAAACATCCATGTCAGGAAAAAACATGTTAAAGAATATTAATAAAAATACAAAAGCAATGCCATATTTCCATAACTATGTGAAAATGCGAAGTTAAAACACTGTCTAAAAATGTTTTAAACTGTTAACTTCACACCACTTGTGATCCTGCTTAGTAGCAGGGCCACACACCTTTGCCAAATGTATGATGTTCAGTTTTTGTTTACTGTCAGAAAGTTGTGCTATATTTTTGTGACTGAGATTGTAGTTGTACTAGACTGCATCATATGGAAAGGTGTGTTCCATGTGATTACTGTATAAACACATTCCTGCCATAGCAGAAACCTGTTCCCCATGTTGATGAGCTTGTTTACTGCCCTAGATAATGTTGCTGTAAACTAGCAGATAGAACAATGTTATAGTCCAAGCAAAAGGAAGTAAAGGTTGCTTGTGTCAGGGAATTCATGGCTTAATACATTTTTGATGAGCAAGAAAGCTATGACAATACAATAACTGTTACTTAGCCTTTTCACCTTTATCTGTGTAGTGTTTTCTTGTTCTTCTTTAACACCTTTTGGAACCTGGTCTTGATCCTTCTTTTGGTTCTTCTCCTCAGCAGTGACTGAGGCTTGATATGCTGACGTGGCGACATCTAGATAACATAATGTGATGTGACATATTAATTAGATATATCTAACCGTAGTAAATGTGTCAGTTTCAGTCTTTTATGCACACCTCCATACAGAATGATACATTACAAAGTTCAGCTTTAAGGTAATCAAACTGGACTTTTAGCTACCATATAGACAAATAATACTTCATTAAAGTCTGTGTAAAACACAAAAATAATGTTATTGGCTACAAAGAAAAACACAGTTTGTTACAGATGACTATTAGGTGTCGAGTACTATTAGTTCTAATTCTTATTCTGGTTACAGGCCCAGCATTGTTCATGCAAGTCAATATATAACAAACAAAACAAAAACAAGAAAAATACACACAAAAATAGTGTGCTAGTAAGCTTACCTTGGGTCACATTTTGGGTCAAGACACATAACTTGAAGCCACAGTGAGGACAGAATCGGAATGAACTTTCCACTTGATTTCCACAATTAGTGCAAAACATTATTTACCTGTTCAAAACGACAACATTAAGATTTACCGAAAACATGTTGATATAGTTGTTGGTATTATAAGCTAGAAGAATTCATGCTTCTTCCAGTTCAGTTAAGTATTTTACCATTTTAATCTAATTATTTCCCAAAATAAAAGCCAATATTGGTATGAATGGAGACCAATGTAACAGGTTGCTATAACTTAATGGTAATTTAGCCCAATATAAAACTACTAAAGGATTTAGGTCTTCCTGGGTTGTGTGTGTAGTAGCAATAACTCATTTTGTCTCACTTCCTTTTTCCACTTCCTTTAAACTAAAGCAGCGCAACATAATCTCAAACGCTCTTAAAATTCTAAATGGAAGCATACAGTTAAGCCCAGTCCTATGACGAATTAGTAAAGACAATATATAGCTAAATATGTTATACAAAGAGAAATAAAATAAAAATAGCTGTCAGTATGACTAACCTCGGATTTACTATTTCAAACACACTACTTGAATATTCTATCTATATATTCTATCATAATTTAATGGATTATTCTTGGGTCAGTACGATGGATTAATTTGTTCAGATAACCTACCTTGTATCCTCTTCTTTGTTACATGGTTGACACTGAAAATCTGAGCTAATAACAGACATTATATAGCTTACTGCGGGTCATGCATTTACTTTCGTTTTTGATTTACAGTAAGAGGTGTGGCTGCTTAGCCTTTTCTGCCACTTATTGAGCAATATCCCAATTTCCGAAAATCCAAAGTGAAACTCTTTTTCTTGAATTGCTTGTTTTGTCTGCCATGTAGGCTACTTTCATATCATGGCAAATCTTTACAGTGGAGAAGCTGGAACTAGGTATTAGTCTTAGGCAGAGATGTATAGTAACGAAGTAGAACTACTTCACTATTGTAGGATATTTAAGTAGCCTACTAAAAGGCAGTAGATCTGTACTCTACTGGAGTATTATTTTTTTTCTCCTACTTCCACTTTTACTTCAGTAAATATTTTCGATGACTTTAATACTTTTACTCCGATACATTTTCTATGTGCTGCATCGTTACTCGTTACAGCCAATCACCGTGAGTTTGGTGCGACTCGCAATTTTGACCAATAACCGGAGTTTCCCGTGACTTCAACCAATCCCAGCAGTCCCATGTGCCAGACTTTTTATCAGTATGTGTCTCTGAGAACCACTGATCAAGCGGGAGTGAGAACGGGATGACATAACACCATAGACAGTAGGCCTATAACACACAGACGTGGGCAAATTCATTTCCTTGTTTCTGATATTAAGACGAAACGTGTGTGACTCGAAAATCTCACATTTACCAACAAAACGTACAGCGAAAGACCGTCCAAAAACATTCAGACCAGTATACATTTCAACATCAATGTACGCTGTAACGCTGTAACGATGTCACTCTAAAGTCGCTGAAAGCTGCTTCTGTTTCAATCCTGTTGGCTCTCTGAAGCGGACGGGACTGCTGCTCAGTTCCCCCCGCGACTGACACACACACACACACACACACACACACACACACACACACACACATACACACAGTGGATGAAGGAAAACGGAGATGAGACGTAACCTACAGGATGATGAGGAAATTAACTAACCATGTCAAGATCAACAAGCCACTGACACATATGTTCAAATTTGATTTATTCAATACATTATTTTTGTCTTGAGTCCACCAGCCATTTTCATATTATACCAACATGTGCAGCATCCTGATCCTTTTGATTACTAGGAAAACTCAGCCCAGAGTAATTTTATTTTCCCAAAAACAAGTTTCCTTTTTATTTTTATAGAACTACAAACAAAATTTAAATAATATAAACCAGTGTTTCTCAATGGGGGCGGTACCGCCCCCCAGGGGGCGTTCAGAAGATGATGGGGGGCGTTGGAGCAATATTTTGGAAAGGGGGGCGTTGAGGTGCCCTTGGGGGGCGTTTGTTTGAAAACTAGTTTAAACCAAAGATTCACAATAACAATACATGTTTACACTTAAACTACTAAAAAATCGGAAGTCTGTAACATTAAAAGCTGCCAGTTTACAGCACTGCGACTGGACGAGACCGGTATCATAACTCTTCTTCTCTTCTGTGCTTCTGTCAGCTTTGTTTGGGGCAGCTCCGTGCTGCCTTCAGGGAAACGGGACGTCATCTTAAATGAGCTCTGTACCACGTGAAGCTGCGTTCAGATTTAAAAAAAATAAAATAAATAAAAGCAATCGCCGCGACGTCCTGTTCTATTCTTTACCCCCCAATATAGCACAACTTTATATTTCACTTTTTCGTCAGATCGTTTATAGAACTCAACGTTTCCTACTGAACCTGAAGGCAGCTTGTTTGGCAAAAATTTAGCTGTTCCCCAAACTCCCGGCCAGTTCAGGGCTTGTGTTTGGGGTTTTAAAACTTTCTTATGGAAGCGATAGAGGCAGTGATGTCACCGTTTACTGTACGGGACTCTCACACCTCCACAAAACACAGCGCGATGTGGGGTTGCGTTTCTCCAAACTTTTTTCTGCTATTTACTCGTAAGACAGGCGATAGCACACCTAGACTCTTCTAACCTAGACTATTCTAACCTAGACTATTATAACCTAGACTATTCTAACCTAGACTCTTCTAACCTAAACTATTCAAAGCATCAAAAAAGGGCTCTCACTAACTTTCAAAGGTTGTAAACTTATTTCCATTCGGCAGTAGGTGTCGTTCTTCAAGTCGTTTGTCATCACCAAAATACTTTTCTGTGTGTGTGTTTGTGTGTGTCTGTGTGTGTGTGTGTGTGTGTGTGTGTGTGTTATTCTTCTGCTTTTACCCCTTGATAAGTGCCAGCTTGTTTTCCGTTGGAACATTTAGATTTGAATGAAAAATAGATTTGAATGTTAAATTGCTAAGCTGTTTCTGATTGGCTACTGTTAGTGTTTGTAATAATAATAATAATAATAATACATTTTATTTAAAGTGCCTTTCATGACACCCAAGGTCACTTCACAAACAAAAAAGGACATTCATATTATAGTCATCTTCTAAAGGTGCTGAGGTTCACACCAGGGACATGCAGCAGGTCTTTTGATAATACCTAATTATAGTTTGAATGTTACAAATCTAGTCGTTCTGATTGGCTGCTGGTCAAATGGTTGCATTTTTTTTTTAAAACCTGTAAATATATAACATTTCTATTTACATGGCTTTTTTGATACATGGGAAACTAATACATGTGTTTGTCATTCAGTTATTTGATTTTTTGATTATTTTTGCTAACAATAGTAACAACAATAATAGGCCTATATTAGGGCGTAATCATTAATATTCGTGGCAATTAGCCTACATAATATCTGATGGGGGTTGTTAGGGACCTGGATAATGGATAGGGGGGCGCTGGCACAAAAAAGGTTGAGAACCACTGATATAAACAATTTGATATACAAACTTTTGACTGCTTTCTTTAATAACTAAATAACACAATACTTGTACTTTTACTTTCAGTACTTGAGTAGTACATTTTAAAATAAACTACTTGAAAATAAAATACAAAAAAATGTTAAATACTTTAGTACTTCCACTTAAGTGTTGTGCTTAAAGGAACACGCCGACTTATTGGGAATTGAGCTTATTCACCGTAACCCCCAGAGTTAGACAAGTCCATACATACCCTTCTCATCTCCATGCATGCTGTAATGCTGTCTGACAGCTCCAGCGGCATCAGGCCAGCACAGAACATGCAGGTGAATGGTTCCAGCAATCCTACTGCTCCGAATAAGTGACAAAATAACGCCAACATGTTCCTATTTACATGTTGTGATTTATAGAGTCACAGCGTGTACAAAAAACAACGTAACATGAGACACAGCAGTCTTTTAACTGTAAACAAACCAGGAACTATATTCTCAGGCGGAAGAATATAGTACTTGGGCGGAGTGATATGCTCGCAGCAAGCCTGTCTGAGAATATAGTTCCCGGTTTGTTTACTGTTAGAAGATGGCTGTGTCTCATGTTACGTTGTTTTTTTTACACGCTGTGACTCTACAAATCACAACATGTAAATAGGAACATGTTGGCATTATTTTGTCACTTTTGTCACAATTCGGAGCTAGTTGGAACAAGTTACCTGCAGGATCTGTGCCGGGCTAAGCTAATGCTGGAACCGTCAGACAGCGTTACAGCACGCACGGAGATGAGAAGGGTATGTATCGACTTGTCTAACCCTGGGGGTTACGGTGAATAAGCTAAATTCCCAATAAGTCGGCAAGTTCCTTTAAAGAGCACTTCAACTTGTAGGCTACTTTTACTCAAGTCTGGGTCTCTAGTACTTTATACATGTCTGGTCTTAGGACCTTATTCCTTAAAGGGGTGATAGAATGCAAAACCGATTTTACCTTGTCATAGTTGAATAATGACAGTTTAGTGGGTAACTAGGACATACATAGAACCTCTAAATCCCATTGACACCTCTTTTCTCTGCAAATCTGAGAATTTGAAACTGCCTCTGAAAACGGGCAAATCTCAACAAGCCGCCTATAGTTGACGTCAACTGGCAGCTCCTCATTTGGCTCTAGTCTCTCTCTTTGTCACTCCCCAACATTTACATAGGATACACAACTGACCTGAGATCAGTTAGTCTTCTGAATCTAGTTCGGGCAGATCTCAGAAATTGTATACATTGTTCATCTACTATTTTACCATTAAATTCACTTCTGAGACTTTTTTATGTGAGAAATCAACTATGCGGCCGGTGCTGCCTGTGTTGCTGCCTCGCCACCCGGCCTGCCTCCCTTCACAGACCCCGGCCTGCTGTGAGGTAAATGGAGCTCCTGTAATGGGAAAAATTACATTTAAGCATAATGCCTTATATTTTTATGTTTTATTTCTACTTTAATTCTCTCACATTATTGAAAGACAGTTTATCTCAGTTTCTGCTTAAACTGCTGAGGTGTCCAGTCTGGAACATAATGTGAGCACTGTTTGTCTGAACAGATAGGGGCTACAAGGTCACCCTAAATCTCTCTAGTTTTCCCATGCCAGTTAAGATGTAACTGGGGGGTGAAAGTCGTACAGGGAGGAGGAGGCGAAATGGCTCCGAGATGTCTGCATGTGTATCAGATTGCCTGTAAAAATTGTAGCGTCATAATAATCCAAGTGCGTCTGTGCTGTCACTCTGAAGATGCATATAAGCCTAGTGGTTCTGTTCACTCATTTGAGAAACTGACTCCACACTGGGCTGCGGCCTTTTGTGAAATCATGTTGCTCCTATATTTGCAAATATATATACGTTTTTAATAAAATACAAAAACCCAACTTGGTTTTAGTCTCTGTCTGTCTTATTTGTTTCAATTTACTAAACTCTGAAAACTCTAAAAAAAAGTCTCAGAAGTGAATTTGGTAATGAAACATTGCAGTGTCTGGAATATGAGATTCTGTCGCTTCTCTAATGTGTGTGTATTGGGGTTTCGCTCAACCAATCAGCGCGTGTCTCTAATGTGTGTGTATGGCAATTCACTCAACCACACATCTAAATATTTATGAGCATACCATATTTGGAAGAAAAGCTCTTGTTACAAATAGGGCCAAAACACAGAGATGCATAAAGGCCAATAAAATATCAACCAGACCATTTTCATTTTTTAGGAGGCAATATTGATTAATTTATATCAATTACTTTATAGTTTAATTAGTACATAAATGGCATGTGATGCTTCCTTTATTGACCCACTTTCCCACCTCGGATCAAAGTTTCATCTCATGTCAAACTGGAATTTATTTGCTGTTGTTTTACAACACACTACCTTTGGCCTTCATTGTAAAATACCCACATAAAACTATTTAAAAAAAAGGATATATTTTTGTATATAAATAATACATTTTGCATGGTATTCAAGACTTCCAAATGGTTAAGATATGGTAATTGTGTTCATGCCTGCAGTAAGGATCTTAGACAGGTGGTGTTTACAATTTGTTTTCATACTTTCATACATACATTTATATTACTGCATATTTAATTATTATTATTATTACATTTAATTATCTCTGGGGAGAGACAGAGAGGTGTGTGTGTGTGTGTGTGTGTGTGTGTGTGTGTGTGTGTGTGTGTGTGTGTGTGTGTGTGTGTGTGTGTGTCTGGGTGGGTGCCCTAAAGCTGCCAGGCCTGCTGATAAAACAGGTATGACTGCTGATAAAACAGGTATGACTCTATTCCATAACCCTCATCTCTTCTCCCTTATGACATGTGTGACCAAACAGAATTGAACCATAGATCCTTTTGGGACACACGTATGATTTTGTCATGGCTGCTGTTGATCCAAATATATATCTCTATATAACCTCTGTCGCTTATGGGGCTGCACAAGGAAGATATGTGACATGCAATGTTGTTGAATATCACAATAACGATACTACTTGCGATAAACAAATTGCAATACCAGATTGCAGGACATATTCACTGTATGCCAACAATGACAAGATGAAAAAACTTTATCCAAATTGTCTCAGTTCGGCCTTTCTGCTTGTTTCAGTATATTGCTAAAATACAACAAATTGCTTGTTGAATTAAAAAAAAAACTAAAAGGAAATGATTTACAACATTCTTATACTGAACAAACTGAACATTGAACTGACCACAAAAGGCACCATTAAAAAATAAATGATAGCTACATTTTATAGTGCAGTTTTGTTTTCTACTGATCAAAAAAATCCCTTAGTGTCTTTCGTAATGTGACACAGTCTTTCACAGTGTGTTTATTGGGCAAGTTGATATCGTGATGACAGAAACTTTATCATGGATGGAGACACTTTAAACAGGGACATGCCGCCTTATTGAGAATTTAGCTTATTCACCATATCCCCCAGAGTTACATAAGTCCATACATATCCTTGTCATCAACTCTGTCTGATGCACCCACCGCTAGCCTAGTTTAGCACAGATCCTAACCAGTCAAGTTATGTGTCTTGATCCTAACCGGCTCCATTTAGCTTACTGCTCCCAATAAGTGACAAAATAATGCCAACATTTTCCTATTTACATGTTGTGATTTGTATAGTCACAGCGTGTACAAATAACAAGGTCACATGAGACACAGCCATCTTCTAACCGTATACATACTGGGAACTATTCTCCACAGAAGGCAAAGCACTGCTACTTGGGCGGAGTGATTAGCGCAACACCTGAAAAGCACCGTTGTTACTCTCTGCTCCTCACCACAGGGCTTCTCAGGTATTGCGAAGCGTTATTTTGTCACTTATTGGGAGCAGTAGGCTAGTTGGAGCCGGTTACCTCCATGATCTATGCTAAGCTAGGCTAGCGGTGGGTGCGTCAGACAGAGTTACAACACGCACAGAGATGAGAAGGGTATGCATGGATTTATCTAACTCTGGGAGATACGGTGAATAAGCTAAAGTCTCAATAAGTTGGCATGTTCTTTTAAAGATACCCTGTGGAACAGTTAGCTCTACAGCACAGTGTTTTGATGAGAGGGTCTCTATTGTTTGTATCTCATGCTCTACTACCAGCTTTTTATATTTATGTTTCATGTGCAATTTATATAATAAAAGACTGATACTTGGCTGATCGATACTCGTGTATCGATACAGTATTGCCACGGAAAATATCGCAATACTATGCTGTATCGATTTTTTTCCCCCACCCCTAATGCCATCCAATTTGATCCTGGATTTGTATTTACAATACCAGATTGCAGGATGACGTTTTCACTGTGCGCCAACAATGACAAGATGAAAAAATAGAACAGAACTGGAAGAAAAACTGCAGTAAATAAGAAGACTACGGCACAGAGCAACCTTTGAAATTGAATTTAATTCCAAACTAAGGCTTTGCAAAAGCAGCTGATTGCCAAAATGTCTATTTTGATGGCACTGAAATGAAACAGTGGGATGCGTTGAGTTCATGTGGAGGGAATGTGTGGAATATTTACTCCCAAAATGCGGGCATGCATAATATCTAAGATGGCATTTGTGAGAGGAACCATTTTCCACTGCCTCTGAAGTCAGTGCTCAAGGAGCATGTGTGTGTGTGTGTGTGTGTGTGTGTGTGTGTGTGTGTGTGTGTGTGTGTGTGTGTGTGTGTGTGTGTGTGTGTGTGTGTGTGTGTGTTGGGGGATGTGGGGGCTAATCTCAGTGCTGGGATATTGAGTACTCCTCTTCTTTACCATCCACACATCTGTTCCACAGACTGACTAGGCATATAGCAGGCGCCAGCCAATCACTACCTCTTTTTCTTTCTATTGCTTTTACCTACGTCACTCTGCATGTGTTGCCATAGTGATTACTGATGCTCCCCCACACTTTGTTTCTCCGCCTCTTTCAGTATGAGGATGAAGCCGACTTGTGGATGAGGATACAGGCAGGCTGCACACGTCATCACTTCCCTCAGGAAGAAGGCCTATTTTTACCACTGGGCACATAATATACCAAGCTGCCCAACATATTTATGGAACCACATCTATCCCAGCATGCCTGGAAAAACATCTCTGCCCCCACACTCTGCATCTCTCTCTCCCTCTCCATTCATCTAACAGAAATGCTGTTCCTTCAAAGGCATATTTGTATTCCTTAAATTGAGATGACAGCACTAATGAAGGTTTTACATAATCTTGTTTTAGTAGCTGCACTGTTTTATCTTTGATACTGTATTTGTCACTAAAGGGATTTTCTATACACATACTCACTCTCCACAGGGAGGTCAGAGGTCAGTGGTCACAGCCACCCAAGGAGCACTAGCCCCACAGCTGGTAGAGTTTCTGTGTTTTGCTAGAGTGCACTAAAGGTGAGGACTTGCCTGTTGTGCCAGGAACAGATAACAGTGAAGGAAGTCAGCATGACATTTCTCAAAGGTTTCTGACAGGTCATTTTGAAACTAGGAAATTATGTTTACTGTTTGAACTATTTTGTCATTTTTGGAGGCAGAACTATTATAGTGAGGCAAGTAAAAAAGAAAGCCAAGTGGACTAATAAGCATTTACAAAGCTGTTTGCAATAGAACAAGTGTGCTAACGTTTTGCCTTCTTTCCAAGGTTGACCAAAATTCACTGTGTAATCTAATACGTACTAATGTGGAAACTAAAGGTGGTGCATATATTCCAAGTTTAAATTGGGCCAGAGCAAGCTAAAGCTCAGCTCCATCATATCACATTTCACTTTTAATTTCTTATTTTCCCATTAACATTAACATGGTGATGTCATGGAACATTATGGAAATTCTACAACTAAACTAATGTTGACAACGACTGTTTAATGTTCAATTGTTGTCGCGTAGTAGTATTGCTAAAAAGGCAGGGAGGCCATGCTAAAAAGGCAGGTAGAGGTATTTACCACTAGGAAGGGCACACCCAGGCTACCTAATGAAATGGCTAGTCAAACTTTTGTGAACAGTAGGCCTACTTTCAAATAAATGGGTTGTGCTAGGGCAGTGGTTCCCAACCTTTTTTCCTTGGCGCCCCCCCTACTCATGTCTAAGAAAAGCTGAGCCCCCCCCCCCGCCCGAAACCGAAGTTGAGGTAACTCTCGAGATAGAGCCTTACTTTCTTTTTTGATACAGAGCAGTTATCAGCACTGTTACGTTTCTCCGCCAGTGTTAGGGTTGTAGCAGGGAGGAGTAGGGAATGGCGGACCCAAAATGCAGAGAGCAGGCAGGCAAGCAGGGGAACGTTTGAAGTGGAGGATTTATTAAGGAAACACAAACAAACCAAGGGAGTCCTGTTAGCTGCAGCTGGCAAAAACCGATTCCAAAAATGAAGACAAAAGGTATCAACAAAAACCAAGGGAATCCAAGAAAACAGGAATAACCGGGAGCACAGAAATAGACGAGGACTGACACTGGGGGACACAAAACACACAAAATGATCTGATACTGGACAAGGGGAACACAAAGACTAAATGCACAGACTAATGAGATAACACAAGACAGGTGACACAAGGGCTGGGAAACAGGTGAAACACATTAGGCTGGGCAAAGCAATCGAAAAAGGAGGGAAACACAAGACAGGAAGTAAATTGGACAAGACAGAAAACCAGAGACTTTAAAATAAAACAGGAAACTGAGCAAAAGACAACACAGAAAACAGACTACCAAACTAAGACAACCCCAAAACCATAACAGCCATGTTTCATTCATAAAATAGTGATGCCGTGGCGGCAGGAAAAATGAGGATACAACAAAATATATAGTTTTCATACAGACTTTTGTATACATTAGATATTCTAGTGTATTATCATAATTTGTTTAACATGTGCAAAACAATTTTTTTTACCTCAACCTCAAACCAGATAAAGACTCGCGCCCCCCCTGTGATCTTTGCCGCCCCCCCTGGGGGTGCCTGGACCCCAGGTTGGGAACCACTGTGCTAGGGCATCATAAATGGAGAGGCTAATTTATTATATAATAGTAATAGCACCTGTTGTCTGGATGTGGAAGATGTCATAAGGACATTAGGATATAAGACTGTTGGTTGATTGTCTGGCTTGTTTTCTCTGTCCCTGTCTCCAGCCTCTGCTCACTTACCCCTGTTGTCTGTTAGCTGAAACTTTGGATTCTGTAAATTGTTACCTGCCTAAACCTGGATGCCCCTTGATGTATTTGTTTGCCTGTAGGCTATTCAACACCCCCCCCCCTTAACCTCTACCTATCAATTATTATAAAAATTAAAAGTGTCTTATAACATTAAGCATTAAAATCCAGACAAGACAATCAGCATCAAGTGTGCAATGGCATGAGACAGTTACAAAATCTTTCCACAAAATTTAATTTACATTTTTCTGTTTCATAGTCTAGATGGAAAATGGATAGAAACCTCCATTTGATGTTAATGAAGCATACTGCTCAACATTTCTGTCTATCACTCTTATTTTCTACTGGGACAATACGATTAAATACCATTAATTCTGTGGGACTAAGTTTGCGGCAGCTGCAAAATAATAAATACAAAAAACATAATAATTTCATGTTACAAAAAATAACAGTCAACAGTTAAGCAGGCTGTAGCACTGTACACACTCTCAGTACCATGTTAAACCTTAAGCAAGGAAACTGTAAAGAATATTCCTGTAAACAAACAATAAAGAACTGGAAGCAGGGTTGCCATTATGTTACTGTAAAATTAACATTATCTTACTGTCACTAAAATTTACGGTTTTGTACTGTTAATGCAAAATACAGTGGGAACTGTTTGTTTTTGATTAAATAATAATTTAATTAAATAATAATTAAAGTTAAAAACTATATTATAGCTGTTTTTTTTCCTTTTTACAGTATCTTACAGTTGATTGATCTCTATATTTGTTTTAATTTTTTTGGCCTAATAAACCTATTTTAACCTAAATTAATACTTAATTTAGCAGATTATACACATAGAATTTGTCACACAACATACGATTAAAGAAATTTTTGTTAAGAAAAAGGCTATAAAAGACTTTACTGGTTGTTACTCTGCCCAAATTCTCTGTCCAAAGCTGGCTACAAGCACATAATGCAAACCATGACAAAATGTTGTGAGTGAGGAACAGAGCTATTACTGATTTTTCAATCATATACAGTATTTAAAATGTGAGAGCTTTTTATTGCACTTGACTTTTTATTTTGGTATAAAGTTAGAAACTTTACATGTAGAACAATTGTATGTTAAACAATTGACAGAGACTTCTCTCTCAAAATGCCAAAAAGTACAGAAGTCCAAGTATTGGATGGCAAGGGAGTGGGTTAGTGGATGACTGATGGCCCACATGGAAGACACCATGTTCTCTCAACCCAGCATCGGTAGCCTTCGGACTGCATGTGAGACAGACAGAGAAAGATATGAGTTCCAAAATAGATTGCAACTTCTCAAATACAAAATCAGCATTCCCCTTATTTCCTCTTATCACAATGAATGTAGCGCATAAAAATAAAATACATATATATCCCAAGCCCTAAACTAACTCCTCAATAATTATATAAAAAAAACTGTCAATAGAACGTTATTTAACAGATTCTCTTTTGTATCAACAATAAAGCGCTGTTTAACAATAACAGGTTAAAACTATTATAATCCTTCTGTAAATTAACAGCAATTATTTACAGTGTACATATATAAAATAAAAACTTTGTGTAAACGTGTTATTAAGTCCTAATATGTAAGTATGGTTCTAATATGATGTTTCAGTTTTTTTCCATGTATCTGTATATTCCAGTATAGTATAGTAATGTTGTGGGAAAAAATTATCAAATATTGTATGCTTTTGTCTTGTTTTTCTAAAACAGCTTATGTTTAACCATGAAATGGTGTAGGCCTGGTGAGGTTTTGTGGTTAAGTGTGTGAAACTGTCAGTGTGTGTGTGTGTGTGTGTGTGTGGGCACAGCTGGGTTATGTTAAAACCAACAGTACGCACGCACTGATACACTCACACGCTCACATTGTGCATGGGGTTCCTACGTCCTCCATGAATGTGGAACTTCCTACACTTTTAAACTACGTCAGCAGGCCCAGTGGAGCACGTTAGTGGGACAAATACATGTTGTACCTACGCTTGTTCTTTACTTTAATTACTACTGAACATATAAAAAAACCCAAATCTTAATCTCAAAGTATCCCTCAGATTATCGAATCCTAAAAATATCTTTAACCCAAATCCCATTCTCATCCCTTTAAAGAAAGGAGGAGTAGCAAAAAGTCCATGCTCTGAGGACACAACACAGCCCTTCCTCCATATGTACACATTGAACCACAGAACCCTTTTACATTTTAACATTTTAGGTATTTCATGATCTGATCTTTATTTTTACATATTTATGGTGACTGAAGGTTACTTAAGTCTGCTTTGTGTATTAGCTGTTCCAAACAGACATACTTGAAATTAAGGTTAAAAAGCTGGCCGTCATAGAGGCAAGATATAGGTTCTTTCAGTCTTTCCTGGAAGGCATTCATAGTGTTGCACTGAGTTGTTAACATGAAAAGTAACACATAGCTGTGTAAAGAAAGAAAATGGAGAGCTTGAGTGCAATAAAACCTAAGTTTTTCCACCACACACCTTGCCAGTCGGAAGTGAAGGTGAACGTCATATGACAGTTCCTAAAAGTTACAAAAAAAGTTCTGATTTTGATGTTGGTGTAGGGGGAGGTTAGTGGTTGCAGCATGTTGATGCCTTCGAGGCTTAATCTTGTTCTACAAATACATATAATAACGTGTCATTCATCATCAACATTACCACCAAAGAGGTCCAAGATCACATCACCACATCTGCAGAAAGAGCAATATATTCCTATAAACCCACGATGATCATGTATGAAAGATAAGTGCTGCAAATGGAAATGAGATCTAAGATAAGGTTTTATTTGATGTGTTTTATTTTTGAGCAAACATGCACACACAAAGTCACATACCTGCCATTCAGGCACTGTATCATTGTTGGCCTGGCATTTATCTTTTATCAACTGCTTTGAAAGAATGCCTTGCAAGCTTATACAATATCAAATTACATGCATGTTCAACGCATGTTCATTGCCAAACCAGCTGGCAGCGACACCACACAACACTTTTTTAGTTTAGAAACCTCAAGTTCACAAGAACTTCATAGAAATTAAGGTGAAAGTAAGCTTTAAAGTTTCTTTCTGACAGAAGAAGATGAATGCTCATTCCTATTATTACGTTTGACTTCGATAAAATGTGCATTCACAAGCATGAAATCTAAATTAGATTTTTACATTTTGAATTTAAAGAAAAATCTAAATTTCAAAATGTTTTGAATTTAAAGAAAAATCTAAATTTCAAAATGTTTCTCTGTCATTACTCATTTTTCACGGAAGGTGTTGTCTTATGTTCACCTGCTATTTTTCCATGGTTAAAGTCAATTAAAATGTCCCTGATGCTGATACTCAAAATACTCCTGCAACAAAATCTTCTGCTCTGTGTGTTTCCACAATCATAAGACTAAATTCACTGCTTTTGTGCCTTATTGTGATGTGCGTGTGTGTGTGTGTGTGTGTGTGTGTGTGTGTGTGTGTGTGCTACATCCTTTTCCAGCTACTGCCTGCCTTTTTTTCAGCACCCCCACTTTTTCACTCTCTCAACACTAATACTCATCTTTTAGACAAAAATACCCCCCCCTCCATTTCCGCCAGTTTTGAGAGATCTGACATCACAGGGTCCATCATGTGATCCACCCACACAAAGCTTTGCAGTAATAAACTTGGCCTACCTGTGACGCACATACCTCCTCTGTGTAACCCTTTACAAGCCAGATCACTGTTTGCTAATGAAAGAAACAATTTGGCCCCATCTCTGTATTTATGGACAAACCAAAATCATTAAAAGATGGGAAATCAAACTAAGACTTGTCATATTAAAGGAACCATTCAGTTAATTTATTCTGCCTTGAAGTGTGTTTGTACATAATGATTTTATACAAGTGTTTAAACTTATTAAGATAAAACTCCTTTAAATGTATAATCTTGTCGTGCAGGTGGTTCAAACATTTAGGATATCACAATCACTACATAACAACAAAGGAGTGACAGAATAAATAAAAATAGAAATACAAAAAAAACACAAAGCACATACATTCATTAATGAAAACATTGAAAAAACATTGAAAACATTACAACCAAAGTAGTTGAGTGTAAGTGGTTAATACAATCAGGTATGAACATCAGATATAAACATAAGGTATACACACAGAAGGTATAGACAGGTAGTGTATAAAAGTATTGTAAACTCAAAGGAGTTGGCAAACATAGTAAAATTACAAGGTGAAACAAAATTTGCCTTTTGAATGTGGCAAGGCATGGTCTGAATAATCCTGACTAAATGTACTAACCTTCCACAAACAGAGCTTCCACTAGTGCTCACCAAACTTGCACTTAAGATTTCCACCTCATTTTCATTTTTAAAGAAATCCACTGAAAATAAAGTGGTAATATTCTTTAAACTCTTCTTGATATTCGGGACATTAAATGTTAAAAAACAAAATTCAATTACTAAATGTAATGCCAACTTGATATACCTTCAAAAAGTGGAAAGTGAAATTGGAAAATCTATGATGGAAAATGGAAACGCTGAAATTATCATGTGACTAGGATGCGGGCTAAACGCAGATCCAACTCAAAAACAACTTGAAACTGTAAACTGACCAGAACAAGTGTTGAAATCAGATCAGTTTCAGATTCAACTTCTCCAAATTTTGTTGTGCAGGAATACAAGTGTCTTGGCTAAGGCCCTAAAACAGAAGTGAGCAGCCTTTTTTGAGGACACATCAACAACTGTCCATGTCCAGAATTATGCAAGCTGATATTTTCATTTTATCTGGCAGTTAAGCAATTATTATCCCTACATTAAGTATAAAAAATATATATGATAAAATAATGAAAACATGGTTTCCAGCGCTTCACATTCCAGACTTTATTTTATTATACTGTAAATATTTCTAGTTTTCTCTCCTCTTCATGGCAATAGAACTGGTATCAACAATCATCTATTGAGAATACGGATAACTCAGTCGTTAAAAAATCCTAACACAGATCCATTTAGCCTACATCTCCCCCAGGACTTTTAAGCACATCTCACAGTCTTCCTCAGAAGATGCTCAGTTGTTAATATAAATATAGAGAAATATAACTAGCCTACACCCTAACTGAGCATGATTGAATATTGTATTCTCTGTTAAACACCAGAGTGTGTCATCTGACAGTAACTTTAACACATTGAGAGTCATAACAAACATTCATATTAGTTGATTTTCAAGGTAAATATTTAACTTAAAATATTACACATTAAGTGACTCTTTTATGAGCTAAGGTCTGCTAATTACCAGCATAGCTCATCCCCACTTCAACCTGTTTGAGAGATATAGCTGTAATGGGTGAAAACACCTGTGACCACATTCGTCAAATTGACCTGCTCTTGAGATAAACTTTATCCCCAGGAATGACCATAATAACAAGATACCATAGCCTAAATTATATGCAAATGTTTTCAGAAAGATTGATCAAACGACCACTGTTCCAGCTTATTTAAGAAGCATAGACTGTAACCTATACAACTATAGAAGTAGACCTAATACAGTAGTCTACAGTTGAAACGTCTGTATCCAGAATGTAGCGAAGAGTGAGACTTTCTTCGTGTCTCCTCCTCTCTGCTTGGTTCCTCCAATTATTGAAATAAAATACTGGAAAACGTACTTTTTGGCCAATGCGCGCGCGCCGATGTGACATAATGGAACGTGCCAGCCTAGAAAAGCTCGAGGCGGTGTGCGCGGGGGTGCAGTAGCCTACTCAGATCCTGCTCGAGAACATACGTCTGGCAACGGTTTCAGTAAAGTAGGCTATAGTAGGCTATTAGACATAGGCTATTAATTAAAGAGATATTTTACACTAGCTGTTTATATCTGTGAGGTTATGGGTAAGGCACCACTGTGAGGGAGTGTCGAGCAGTAACGTTAGGACTTCTATTAACCACGGAAATAATGATGAAGAAGGATATTATTAACTCGAGCCTGGCGGACGAGGCAGATCTCAAACCGCATCTCCGCGACGCCGAGAGCATCCTCAGCTCTCCGGACCTGGGGCTGCTCAAACTGGCCTCCCCGGAGCTGGAGAGGCTTATCATCCAGTCCAACGGTATGGTTACTACGACACCGACAAGCCCCCAGTTCCTC
This sequence comes from Perca flavescens, assembly GCF_004354835.1. Lineage (NCBI taxonomy): Eukaryota > Metazoa > Chordata > Actinopteri > Perciformes > Percidae > Perca > Perca flavescens. The sequence continues at coordinate 25,135,608 of NC_041339.1, read as the reverse complement.
TACCCGAAGACGATAACGGACGAGCAGGAGTTCGCTGAGGGCTTTGTGAAGGCGTTGGAGGACTTGCACAAGCAGAACCAGCTGAACGGAGCCGGGCAGACGAACAGCAGCCTGGATCTGGGCACTAACATCGCCCCGGTCACCATCCAGCCTGATCTGCCGGTGTATACGAACTTGAACAGTTACGGTATCGGGCCAATGGAAACCACTGTCAACTACTCCACGGACACAGTCCCTTTCCCGCCTCCTCCTTCGCATCTTTTGGGGACAGCCCCGCCGGAGCTGTCTCGGGTCCAGCCGCCGAAGGAGGAGCCTCAGACGGTCCCAGACGTTCAGAGCTTCGGGGAGAGCCCGCCGCTGTCTCCCATCGACAACGACTCACAGGAGCACATGAAAGCCGAGAGGAAGAGGCTCAGGAACCGGATTGCAGCCTCCAAGTGTCGGATGCGCAAACTGGAGCGGATCTCGAGGCTGGAGGACAAGGTCAAATCGCTGAAAAGCCACAACACCGATCTGGCCTCAACGGCTAGCCTGCTAAGGGATCAAGTGGCCCAGCTGAAACAGAGAGTCCTCAACCATGTCAACAGCGGCTGCCAGCTGCTGCCACACGAAGTGCAGGTGCACTAGTCGGAAGGACAGACCTGCATTTGGGCTACTGACCAGCATATAAGCTTCATGGACTTTCTTAATGTTGGTTTTTCTGTATGTAGCGTAGCCCAGATGTAGGCTGTTCCCAGTGGAAATAATGCAGGCCACGTAGGCCTATAGGCCAAATGTAGGCCTATTAATAATCGGTTGATTGATTTGAGCATCGGCAAGATGTAAAAAATAGGGTAGAACACAATTCAAGATAAAGTGTGATAATGAGACTCTTCAGTTGTTATCAGTCAACAAATTAGACATTTTAATTCGTAAAGTAATTTCCAGGATCCCCATTCGCCTCCACCCAATGGAGAGCACAAATCAGTAGCCTATATATTATATATTAATCAAGGGATTTTAAATTGTTTTTTGGATTTATGCCGAAATGAAGAGCGTTTGCCTTTTAATATGGTCGATGTTTGAAATTCTGTTCTACCTCGTATATTTTACTGATGAACAAGGCTGTTTCTTTTAATGGACTTTGGCTTTGGGCTTTCCTGATGAGAGAAAAAGGCACTTATTGGTTCTATGTGCTCAACTTTAATGACAAAAAGCACAAAATTATTTTTTTTTTCCTGTAAAAATGTTTATAGACTTGCAGTGTCTATATAAAGTTTCAAACATGGACCAAACGGATTTACAATATTTCAACAAACGTAGCCTAATATTAATATAATATTTATGACACAGATACCCTTAATATATTAAGAAGTGGCTGTAAGAAAAAATGCACATACACCCACATTTAATATGTAAAAGATGACCTAGCCTAGACCATTTACCATTTATTTATGTAAGGAACAATTTGCATGATGTTTACATACTCGAATGTTGCCCACAGCTGGTTGTCAAAGGGTGCAATTCATCAGTGTTTATAATCTTTACTCTTTACAAACACATGTTTTATCTATTTTTTACTCTACTGTGTCCCTATTTCATTGTGTTCTTGTTTTAATGTGAAGAGGCGTAACCTTTTTGTTGCACTGACTGTTGCTGCCAACTCAAGCCTACAGTTGTTTGGCTGTATGCTGCTTTGTTCTGATTAAATGCTGCTCGGCAATAAACGCTGTTTCCTCCATTTTGACAAAATTTTCATATTTACATGCATGTTGTGAAAATCATAGGTCTAAGTCAGTGTGTGCAACAGTGAAGGAGCTGTTAGCGGAGGTCGGGATAGGACCCTTATGTGTTTCTCCAAAGAAGTTGGTCAAAATCAAGACATAGCCTACTATAATCATTAATTTTAAAACTATGTTCAGTTTCATAAAGGTATTCAACTAACTGGGTTGACTGAAGAATCAGTTTTCTTTCACTGCACACTAGTCCCAAAAATAACATGGAAAATAATTTTTATTAAGTATATTAAACAATATAAAGACAGTAAGAAATTATGTTGTGGGTTATTTGGCAGGGCCAACAGAAAATTAAAACGATAACTGGCAACAACTAAACAAACTAAACAACATTATATCATTATAAATAATAGTGATTATTTTTCCTGGATCACTTAATGTACGTTATTTTGATAAGGAGTACATTTACAGCTGCTCCTCTACTGAATTAGTGAAGTCAGTGTTGTGTAATAGGATGGATTCTGGAAGTGTGTGTGTGGACAGCTGCATCACATCATCACCATGGTGTCTTTCTCCCTCTGCTGGTTAATTGAGGAATTGGTTAGAATGACATTTTAGTGAATATGTTGGGATAGTTCTGACATATTGAAGGATCTTCAAGAGGATAAGATTGATTTCACATGCCATTGAACAGATGTCAGCCCATAATAATGTGAATATGGGTACTGTATGGCTAATTTATTTTGTGTATATGACTCCTCAGCAAGGCAGAATAAATCTGATTAGATGGGGTTCCTTAAAACATAATGTTATCAAATTATGTTATCTATTATCCACATTTATGTAGGAGTCCTTCAAATCAGGGTTAGACCAAAATACTAATAATATCACCCTTTTCAGTAAACAGTGTTGTCCACCTACAGTATGATGAGCAAGAGGCTCTTGTCTGACCACAGTTCAAGAAAATTAGAACTGCAAAACCTACAAAATGTAATTTTCATAAAGCTATTTTTGATTATTGTAAGCTATGGTTTTTGTGAATTGAATAATATGTATTTTAATATATATAGTGCATATCGTTTCGGCTAAAGTCATACAGTAGAGCCCTAATGGGGGAATGGAGGCCTCCCTCACAGACAATAACTGTGTATAATTTCAAAAGCCATGTAACGGAGAGAAAAAAATATTTAATGTTTCAGCTGAGTTGAAATATAGAAACAGAAATGTTGCTTTGGGCATGTTGACCTCGAAGGTAGGAAGGTAGCATGCCGTCAGTCACTCTGAGGCAGGAATAGATGGGATTTTGACAAAACACAGCTTAACTAACAGCAAAACCAGAAACTAATAGCACACTAACACTTGTCTCCCTTTATGCCTGGCCCTGTCACTCATGATATTATATCCTTTGCTGATATGATGTTTATTTGTTGGGAAAATCTAATGAACCTATGCGCAAATGAGCTACTTTTGATCACAGTTTTCGCATGCATTCACCTGGTTAGTCTACTTGACGACAGGATCACCGTGCACAAATATTTTGTACACTTACTGGCCGATTACATATCTGCGTGCATTTTCCCTTCATAAGCAATCACTCTGAAGAGCTTGTTGCTGTACAGTTTATTTCTACATCATCTGACAGCAAAAAGTGGAACATTGACATCTTGAGGCAGTTGGGACGATCAACATGACCATTTTACTGCTGGAAGACTGAGCTTTCATGACACCAAAAAATGTGATTAGTCAAAAGAAAATCTGAATCTCAACTTTACTTTCTGGGGTTAAAACAATATTTATGACAAAATATTGTAAATCTTCAAAAACAAGAATCAACTAATTGTTAGTAACTTTTTTATTGTTTTACCACAAAGTACAGATAAAAACATCCACAGCATATTCTCTCACCTTCATGGCCCAAACTGAGGAGGATGTGAAGAGGCAGTACAAGACCATTTAAAGTATGTTTCTTCGTGCTAGTAGAAGATCTAAAGTCGGCAACTTCTACCAAGCTTGATGGCATTTTTTTTGTGTAGATACTGTAATGTGTATTGCTTATGTAACAGAGTAACACATTCATTCACAAACAAGCCTAGTAATGAATGCAGATACAGTACAACATGGCTGTTTTTTTTGTTTGTTTTTTAGGTTTTTACTGTCTTTTTTTCTTTGTTGCAAGCATTAGTCGATACAACACAATCCACACATATGACTCAAAGATACCGTATTTACAGATCTGGTTTATATAGAGAGGAAGACGCATTAGAAAGGAGAACAGTTGAAAAGTTTGGATTTTACCGGAAAAGAAACAGTCACAACCAGTAAGAAGTTAAATGTATGCAGGATCAAAATTGTCTCCCAGGTTTGTCGTGATCATCACTCCCTTATAATAATCAATACTTTGGTGGGGCGCTTTGACTGGTGCCTCATTTTCTTAAACTTTGAAAGTCAGTGGCACATCTGTGATTTCAGGTTGGTATGCTACACTTGACAGTTAATTAATGCAACAATTACTCTCAAAATAAATGCTTTTCTGAATTATATTTGCTTCAATCACATAGTCAGAATCACTTTCTTTATGAAGTTGATGAAGTTGACCACCACAATGATTTGTGTAGTGCTTTGCCCTCTCAATCCATCCTCTTCATTTGTGTTTTTACTGGAAACAACAGCGTTCAAAAGGTATGCATTGCCCGCCAGCAAGCCTGGCATATGATTTCTAAATTACCAAAATTCACTTCAGTCCTCCAAGCAGCATTTGTTTTATTACAGTTTGTAATTTGGTCACACTGCTCATTATGGCATCCTACAGCAAAAACAGTGAACTGCTTCTACAGCAATCTTTGGGGAAGTGAAAAGAGCGAATACCCGGCAAGCCAGTTTTAACTGTGGAAACTGTATTAAAACAAGGGTACAAACATGTTCTGAGTGTTTGGTGTAGTAATGCACACCCTGTAATGGACTTACTGTAAAAACAGCTGTTAGCAGAAATGTGGAGTGGTTGGAGCCAAGAAAACCTGAAATATGTAATTCCTGCATTGATTCAAAACTAGTGGTAGAAACTCAGCAGCTACCTGGTCTGTGAACATATCAGCCTCCAGCTGTTTGATGCTTGTTAAACAGTGCTCTATGTACTTCTCCTGAAGACTGAGCATTGGAGATAGCATTGCACAAAACAGACTGTAATACTGATTCAGAAGAAGATGCTTACTGTTGGGCTGTTTGTCACAAAGCAAGGAAACATTAAATCCCTAAGTGTTGGCTGTATGTCACACATGTCATCCTATTCTCTCCTGATGTTTCCGTTTACTCCCTCTATGGGTCAAACTATTAGATAAAGGCAAAATACCATACAAATATCTAATAAAACAACACTGTTTGCATCCTCCAAACCCATTCCATCATATTTTAAGAGAATGATGAAATGTTTGAATGATTATTGTTACAGGGAATTTGATAAAGTAGCTGTGACTATCCAAACAGCTATCAGGAAGATGAAAACTAAGTTTGCTGAATTTGAGTCTGAGTCATAAATGGTCTGCTGTAATAATCACATAATTCCATCCTCAATGCTTTGTATCCCCAGCAGGATTGTCTCTGCCTGATATAAAATACTGGAATATCAATGCGGAGCATTGTTAGCAAGCACAACTGCACAACTGTGTTACACAAAATGCTATTGCAGATATTCTTACATCTTTATATTTTCTGTTAGTGACAGCAGGAACAATAACATGTTGAGGCTGTTGGGACAAAAAGCATCAATGTTATTGCTCATCAGGAGTAAAATAAAATAAAGATTTGAGCCTTCTGAAAGCTCACATCTTTATTTTATTTATTACTTGATGTCAGCTGTACTGCAGTTGCTGTCTGGCTTAAAGGATTTATGATGCAGCACAAAGTTTCTCCAGCAAGCGCCTTCTTCTTATATAAGAGACATTTTAAAATGCTTCCCTTTATAAGCAGCAGTGCTGGAAATCACACTGAGTGGATTGGAGAATGACCAACATATTAGTAATTTTCTGATTGGTAATTCAGACTCAAAGGGTCATTCCACTGTATTTTTCTAAACAGGAAGTTTGAATTTCTGACGTCCCTGGAAGGCAGCATGAGACAAAACCGACAGGGAAATGAAACGACTCCCGGAGGAGCTGCCGAGGGTGCAAACAATTCCACACATCATCCAAACAAACCCAACAACATAGACCTCTTATATTTGATACTATCCTCATAGAACTTTATACCTTTTTAAATTCATTTCAAGAAATGCATACCTGTAGATATTATATATATATATATTGCACAACATTTATATGTACATTAAAAGAAATTAAATAATTAAATAAAACGTGTCTCTAAATTTTTTGCTATTTTTTACATAGCTCAATCTTGTTCATATTTTCCTCACCCAGTGCTGAAAGAATAAATGGGGCTCCAGAATACAAAAACATAAAAAAAGGCCAAATGAAAAGGCTCAGATGAATATTGAAAACAAAACACTTGCTTATACCTGCGATATCCATGTGTAGATACCAGGTGAGCCAACAAATGAAGCACAGATACCGGTACATGTATGTTTGATTCTGTGTGCATCCAGAATCATAAAAGAAATGAACACATCAGTATGGAGCAGATTTCAGCTGCATCATCCCTTCCACATCAACTCCACCGCGTCTTTCTCCGTCACCTCATCCAAGGCTGAAATCTTTTCACGACATTTGACTGACATGAAATGATGTACCGTAAACATTGGAAGGATTTAAATGGCACTCTGAGGACGGACGCCGTCAAATCCTTCTTGTAAAACCACACTGAGGAACAGCAAGACTACGAAAGATGGGTCGGGAACCTTCAAGAACCTGGTTGGCAAAGAGTCTGAAACACTGTATTTTGATTGAACTTGCTTTGGTATCAGATAAACACCCGCACTGATAAAAAAAATCACTTTTTAGCTCTTTTATGAGGAGCAACCATGCCTCTAGCACTGGCCCACTAGCATTTCAGACACTTTTTAACCTGGTTCTTGTGCCCCTCAGCCAATGATCCTTACTAGGTTACAGAAAGAAGCAGGAAAGTGAGTGAAAAGGGTGTTGGGAGTATTTGACCCGAGGCCCCAGGGTCCAGCTGAAGGAGGACAAGGAGGAAAGGGAGAGGAAAAAGGTTTAGGGGAAGTAGTCAGCTTTAACATGCACAGTCCTGGTGAGGAGGAGCAGGCTGCTCTGTCAGCTGGGGTCCCTGTTTGGCCCCTGTGACGGCGGGATCTCCGGCGTCCAGGCTCTCGGACATCTTTTCACAGATGATGTCGACCAGGCGCTCAAAGGTCTGCTTCACATTGATGTTGTCCTTGGCGCTGGCCTCGAAGAACTCAAAACCTGGAGAGGAAACAGGACGTGAAAGACAGTCAGAGAGGTTTAATGGGGATGTATTCCTGCTTTGCCAGAATAAATTGACCGGAGTTTAAAACTCCAACACAAAGAAAGCGGAAGGTAACGGACATCCGGCCGAAAAGAGTTTCCGGCGGCAACGGAGTAATGCCGGAAGTGGAATGTCGTGGATATAGACTAATGTGGACGTGGTCATCTGTGCAACTGCATAGTCTAACACATACCAGGCTAAACCTTCTGCCTGTCCATCTATTCACTTCAGGTCAGTGTACATACAGTAACAAAGAGTCGTACAAAGTGTGTATTTGTGTGTTTGTGTGTGTGTGTGTGTGTGTGTGCGTGTACACCATGAACTCACCGAGGTGATCAGACAGCTGTCGGCCTCTATCTCCCGCCACCACTCGCTCGTCCTCCATGTCACACTTGTTCCCTACCAGCAGCACCTGGGCGTTGTCCCACGAGTACGTTTTAATCTGAGTCGACCTGGAAGCCAACACACCCAGCAGTCAGAGAGGAAACTCAAAGACTGTGATCACGCTGCAGGCTGAATGTAGCCTGAAGTCTGAATTATTCCTCTCACACGTTTTCTAAATCAGTGTATCCAGTGAAAAAGCTTTAAACCAAGTGATTGAGCACAGTTACAAAATCCCATCCTGAAAAATGAAACCTAGATGTTTTTATTTCACATCTAAAATCAGAATTGGACAGCAAGCTAATTTGACCTCATTGCCTGACTATTTTGTCACAATTACCAGATATGGTCTCAAAAAAAGTGTTTTTGTTGAAATATTGCACAAAGAACCCCATCTGTAACACCTTTGTCCTCTCCTCCTGCGTGTTCCTGCTCAGCCATAGCACCAGATCTCACTGGTAAAAATGCAGTTTCACTTTCCTCTTAAACTTGAAGTAGATGGAGATGGATGTGAGATGAGATAGCAGTGAAAATAAATGCTAGACGTAATAGAGTATGTCTAAATGTAATCAGGATCAACTTTAAAAACTCTGGACTTTTTCTTTAAGGACAAATGAAATAACACACAGAGCCAAAGCCCCGGCAGGAGACAAAACTAATACATACAGAAACTTGAACCAAATGCTGTGTGCATCAATCATCAGTATCTTTACAGTACATCTATTTCCAGACTGGTTATGTACCACTTGATCCATCCTCCACACAGCGCTCCCTCTCACAGGTAAAGCTCCATGGTGTCAGTTTACACTCTCATCACGTACCAGTCCTGGACGGCGTTAAAGGACTCCTCGTTAGTGATGTCATACATGAGGATGAAGCCCATGGCTCCTCGGTAGTAGGCAGTGGTGATGGTGCGGTAACGCTCCTGACCCGCCGTGTCCTGGACAAAAACAACAACAACAGCTGCAGTTAGTTTTTGACTATCTCTTAAAATGTCACAGAATCTATTTCACAGTGACTTCTGACAGATTAGGTTGAGGATAAACCTTTATGTCTTCAAACTGTCTATTTGGTACCTTTTCCTTATTTCTCACGTGACAGAGATTTTGGCACAAGGCCTGCAAACACTCTGCCAACACTAACAATATTACAACTTATTCTACTAGTCAAAAGCTCAGGTTTTGTTTCTAAATTTAAAGACAACAAAAAGACAAAACGAGCACCAAGAAAAAACGTACAAAAATCATATTCCTCACTGAGGGTATAACCACAGCCACAACAGACACCATTTACTTATTGTTTAACTTAATGAATTTGGCTGGTAAAATGATAAAGCACGTAGAATTTGCAGGGTGCAGAAATTCAAGACAAATTCAGGAGTTGTCTAATCCTTTTTCATACTACCCGATCTTGTTTTTAAAGACACAATCCTTGATTGGTTTACGGCTCACTACTCCTTAGTAGGTAGAGTCACGTACACCGATCTTGTATCCTGCATTAAAGATGTATCATCCTGACACAAAAACAAAACAAAAGAATCCCATGACAACAGGAAATGACAAGTAAAATAGCGTGATGTCAAAGTGTTTTTATCAGAGCAGATATTTTGATATTCAGTAACTTATTTTAGAATGATTCAAATGTTTAAGACCTGCAGATGCCCCCACACGAACGACTTGGGTTCTCTGCTGTGGTTTCACAATTACTTGAGCCTAAAGAAAGCCTAAACATTTAACATGTCAGACTGACACATTGTTTCCATGTGCACCAGTACAGCCAGCGTATTAAAAGGCCTTTTGTGGTTTTTATAATCTTCATCATCTCCTCCTATTGTCTTTATTTTTGCTTGCGAGCTTTGCCAAACAGTGATCCTGTCTCCTCCTCCCTTGCTCTCTCTCTTTCTCTCTCTGCTTGGCCACAAACCCAGGTGAGATTAAATGTCAGTGCTAATTCCTAATGAATGCTCAGGGAATTAAAGCCTGGTGTGTTTCTGATACCCAACCGAGCAGCTTCTGGTCCAACGGCATCACTCTGCTGTCAGTGTGGAGATAAACAGAGCAAAAAAAGAAACCAATCACTGGCTCTACTGGAAGAAGGCAGCTATTATATTATTTACACACTGCTTACAACTACATTATAGTGTGTTATAAATGATTAATTGAATTAATTTACAATTACTATCATAGGCACATCACACCACATATACAGCGAATACCCAGGTTCTACATCCTGTTATCAAACTTTCTAGGGAATTAGATTATTTACGTTGAAGCATCTAAACAATGCACACATACAGTAACATGGACTGCAGTGTGCAGTCTCCGACAAACCAAGCAGTCCTTAGATGTGTGCACACAAGAACACACAAAAATAACATACTGTACACAGATACACTTTTTAGCTTTTCTTTTCTTGTACTCATTGATGTGTAATCACACACAATCATTCTCAAGGCACGATTTGTATATATTTATTGTTAGAGAGCTGCAGCTCTGACATTTCCATACTGTTGGTTATTATGTTCCGCAGTTTATGTGCTGCTCATCCACTCAATATGCTGCCGGCTGCTCAGGATGAGAGCATCAAGCTCTATACCTAAAATGTCAGTGTAGGTAGCACTGAGTGGTGTTACATAATGAACACGTTGGAGTACTCTGCGTTCACCACGAGCCCTGATACAAAGATAAAGCTGTGAAAATTTTAGATGAGCGAACATTAAGTCAATAATGACTAGTTGGGCTGAGACTTTGGAGAAGGATCACCTGCCGTGATGTTGTGTGATCTTAACTATTCAGATAAACCCAAATTCAATATTTTCCCCTGTTTTCCCTGCCTCCTGGACTAGTGGGTAAATTTATTTTATTTAATGGAACACGAGGCAAGATACACTGCAGACTACAAGGAAAACATGGTAAATTGGCCACTACATGGACCCACATTGTCTAAAACAAGACAACCTAAATATACAATGTATCTATATATACTGTAGGTAGACATCTGAGCTCATGACTCAAACCGTTTAAATATTTACTTGAATGGATTCTCAGCTGAGATAATTGCTGAGAGATGTGGGGGGTTAATATGTGTGTGTGTGTGTGTGTGTGTGTGTGTGTGTGTGTGTGTGTGTAGGAAAGGGAGGGGGGATATCTACTAGGATGAGATGTGTGTTGTAGTGGGGGAGGGGAGAGCAGCACCCAGTCATCTATTTCTCGTGCTCTGATTGGACGATTCTGTCTCCCTTACCAGAGGCAAGACCTGGCAAAGGCTGACAACAGAGACAGCTCTACACACATAACACACACACACACACACACACACACACACACACACACACACACACACACACTGCTCTGCTCACCATCACAGCTCTGTCATAAATTATGTTATGATGTACACCAGTTCCTCAGAGAGCCTGTCTTTACGCTGCTCTTTGATTGCGTTTACTGCTTAACCCTTAAGAGACAACACATTTCTGATGCAAAAAACACTGCCCTGTTTTTTCCTAAAGGCACATCAATGTTACAAGCTGTGTCATTACTTCTATTGTATTATATTGTATTCTAGTCCTCCAAGGGTCAGCTGGATGAGCAGGCTGCAGAGTACGGGCGGCGTGCAGATTTGTGTGTTTACTGCGATCTGAGGATAGTTTGCATGATAAAAACTGCACTACGGGGCAGTGTTTCACAGATCCTGCTGCTCTGTTGAACATGTTATGAAATATCTTACGAAATGTTATTTGCTGTATTATTAGACATCATTAAAAAAACGTAACATTTAGGTTAGGAGAAAAAAGTAACATATTTCTCACAATAGTTGAGCTCACCTTCAAATCCTGCTTTTTGAAACAACCTTCAGATGTGGAGTTGGTGCTGGTATGCTCGAATCAGACTAATTTGTACAACACGTTGTCCGACTACCAATGCAAATGTTTTTATAGCTGCTCTAAAATGTTCACATGAAAAGAGACAGTTGTGTAAATGTGTGAGGTAGAGGGAGTTTCAGACATTCAACCATCCAACATGCACTTCAGTTGAAGCATACCGATGCCTGAGGACTAAATAAGTCACTTTGTGTCTGTATAGGCTCTGACTGTGCAGCTATAACACTGCAGAAAACCTCTGACAACTTCAGCAAATCTATTCTCAAACTGATTCATATTAGAAATGCAGACAAATGCACCTGACATCTTGAAAGCACAGGAAAAACGTTGGAAACGTGGCTCAACGGTCATATGTAAAAATGCAGCTAATCATGGGACACTGTTGACCAGCTGCAGGTGATGGTTTGATAAGTGGGTTTGGTAAGTGAAGAAAGTTTGGCCAACAAGCTTGTGACAGTGAAAAAAAACAATTAATGGCACTCACTCATTCATCTTCAATTCACCGGATACATACAAGAAATTATGGATCTTAGTTTGATTTACTTCCCTCCAGGAAACTCAACACATGTCCAGATATCTTACCCAGATCTGTAATTTGATCCTCTTGTCATTCCTGTAGATGGTCTTCACCTTGAAGTCGATGCCCACCGTACTGACAAAGGCCGGTGTGAAGGAGTCGTCGGCGTAGCGGAACAAGAAGGAGGTTTTGCCCACACTGCTGTTGCCAATGATGAGAATCTTGAACATATAGTCAAAGTTTTGGTCCGAAGACTCCTTCTGCCCATAGGTCGCTGTTGCTGAGGCCATCTGTGGACAGAGACAAAGGTGACACACAAAACTTTAATCAAATGGCCGCCGTGACCTCTAATTGTAGCTGCACAGGGACTCATGCCACTTATGGGCCTCACAATGCAGGTTTTTTCTTTTAACCCAACATAGTTCGAAGCTAATTTCCATCCAGTAAAAAAACAAAAGATTATTATTCCTTCCTAGGAAGAGGTCCCAGGTATAACAGACTAACAAATTAACATGAACAGGATGTTGCATCAAAGATGAATTACACAGATCTTACTGCTGAGTTTGCTGCCAAGAAAGCAGAAAAAGGGACTTTCATGTAATTCATCCCATTTAGTGGGTTGAATTTAGTGCAGTTAAAGTTGTGTATAACACCGGTCAATGTGTTTAATCCTGTTTAAGGTGAGCATAACAATGTTTTAGCTGTGCGTAATGTGTACCTTGCCAACAAAAATACAAAAAACATTTGCTTATACATGATTATTGTAATGTTTAATCTCATGTAAATCACTTATATAAAACACAAATGAAATGCATTTCTACAAAATTGTGATACACAATTTAACTTAACTACTACTACGTTAACTAACCAGAATGGCTACAGTATGATCAAGGCCTCCCATGACAAGTCTGCATGCACAGTGTCATTTTCCTCCCAAAAACAGTGCTGCAGGTGGCAATACTTTAAAAAAAGATGACAGTGAAATTTTTTTATAGAGAACAAATCACTTTCAAGTGAGGTCATAAAAGTTTCAGGGTAAGAGATTTGATGGCACCATAAGATTCCACACTGACAATCTATGACATCTGAGGTATATACATATATAAAACTCTACCATACAGACAAAACACAACCATTGTATTAGCACAAATGATGAGCAATAGAGCATTCAAACATCCAATCTCAAAGAAGAATATAAATATAGCCTGCAGTAGATATATATATATATACGTATATAACTCAATAAAACCATACAAATGCTGAGACAAGTTATCTGATAAATCTTAAGGGAAAACTACATTTAAGAATCTAAGATAATGCAGAGTGGAGGTGCAACGGTTAGTTGATTAGCCTTGATTAATCAACAAGTTTGATCATTAATTAATCGTTTTGTAATTATTTTTCAAGCAAAAATTACGAAAGATTTCAGTTTCAGCTTTCAGCAGATTTGCTGCTTCATTTAGATTGGAGATAGATAAGACTTTATTGTCCACCTTAGTGAAAATTTGTCTTGAGCTTCTCCAAAACATCTGCTCTTCTCTGTGCCATTAATGATAGTAAACTGAATATACTGTATCTGGGTTCTGGCCTGTTGGTCGAATACATATTGAATACAGGGTGCTGTGGGAAATTGTGGGAAACAAAGATTTTCCATAAAATGATATAAACAAAATGATTAATCTATTAGTTGAGAAAATGATTGGCAAGATGATAGGGGACACTTGCTGAATTAGATGCAGATATGTGATGGATACTTTGACTTGCTTGGTGATGGGAAATGGACCCACAAACTGGGGCCAGACACATGCAGCAGAGTGCTCCTTCATCCAGGCACATCTGCACTTTCTGATGTAGGCATGGACAGATCTCTAGGGTTTCTGCCCTATCTTAAATAATGAATGTCTCCTTTATAAGCAAAAAACAAACTTTAATACAATTAAACCCAAGAAACCCTTAAAAGAAAAGCAGAGGGGATTTTTCATATAGAGAAAAATGTCATTCATTTAATGAGTGTTTAGACAAAAGATGAGATTCTTTAATCAAAGCAACACACTGCAATGTCAGGGGAAAACAGAAAACCCATCTAAGTTTTCTCAATTTGGCGAAAAGGTTGGAGGCAAAGGGCTCAATCAGTCACAATCAGCTGGGGATGTGTGAGGAATAATTCACTGCACAAGTCAGTTAGGAGTTTGAGATGATATACTGGTGACTGGAGGTGCAGCTCTTGGTGTTCCCTGCACACCAACAGCTGCACCTCCATTCACCAGTCCATCAAGCAGAAGTTCGCGGACGATACCACCCTCAGTGTACTCATCACTGGTGGGAGATTGACCACCTAGTGAAACTGTTGCAGTCAGAACAACTTAGAGCTAAACACCCTGAAGACAGTGGAAATTGTCCACATAGACTCTTAAGGGCCTGACACACCAAGCCGACGGGCAGGAACTAGTGGCGACGACAACCACATCGCCTTTGCCAAAAATTAGCACTGGAACACACTACAGAGACTACAGCCAACGGCAAAGTACCACATACATTCTGCGCATGCGTGCAAGGAAATAACTCTCCATACCAGCAAGCGGCGGTAATCTATTCGTCATTCAAAAAGGGAAACCGGATACAAATGCTATGATACCCACAACAAACAGAATTTGCTCAAATCAGAAGCGGCAGAACTGAACAGAGCCTATGGTCCCTCTGCTTCACTCCGTGCAGGGAAAACAGCGGACACCGGGAGATGGCTAACCAGACTGTCCATCTCCCGGCCTGTCATCCGTTCTCTCTGAAAAGAATTCTCCTACGGTGGGAGCGGAGGGACCAAACACAAACAGCCCGCTGCTGGCTACTTAGCTAACGTTAGCTTGCTAATTCGACCCACCCAACATGCCTTCATCATACACTGGTTACAGAAAATAAGCCAAACAAAATTGTCGCTCATCTGGCAATGAACTTTCCGGGCGGCTGTGGCTCAGTGGTAGAGAGGTTGCCTGCCAATCGGAAGGTTGGTGGTTTCGATCCTTGGCCCTGCAGTCCCATGTCGAAGTGTCCTTGGGCAAGACACTGAACCCCGAGTTGCCCCCGATGCTGCGCATCAGAGTGTAAATGTGTGTGACTGATTATCTGATGAGCAGGTGGCACCTTGTACGGCGGCCACAGTGTATGAATGTGTGTGAATGGTGAATGGTTCCTGTACAATGTTAAAGCGCTTTGAGTAGTCGTTGAGACTAGAAAAGTGCTATATGAGAACAGTCCATTTACATTTACATATTGTGTGACGCCGAATCGGCCAAAATAAAGGAAGACGAAGGCCGACGCATGGCGACGGGGCGGGACACATCAATTACCGTCATAAGAGGATTAGTTTCACGTCTGACAGACGTTAATGACTCCCTCGTGGCAGGAGTTTCATTTACAGCTGAAGTTACAGTCTAGGAAAGAAGTAGCTTGACATCTACACCAACAGTGACACCATAAGAAGTGATTATATGACAGTGGTAACTTTAGATTTTGTGGCCTACACACTCACAATCTACGATAGCAGGTATTTAGGTCAGCTGGAGAGGTAGGCTAGCCAAGACGTGTAACTGCTGTTCAATGCAGTTGTCATACAATAGCTACATACAATTTCCTAGGAACTACTTTCTGTGTCTCAGTCGACTCAAATACTTAATGTTTGAGATTTTAAAGATTTTAAAGTTCCTAAAATCTCTACAACAGCTGTGGTGAGCATGACCACACACAAAAAAGAGAATAACACTCAGGTTGACAAAATGTACCTTTAACTGTCTAGATGTGATGCAGACACATTAGCGTCTCAAACCTTGAACTGGCTCAAGGCGTAAAACATGCTTCTGCAAGAGAGAAAAAAAAACAGCAAGTGAGAAAAGTTCCTGACTTCTTCTCACCTCCACACAGCTGGCCAATCACATTTCAGAAAGTAACAGTAATGGTCGGACACGGTCGACTGAGACTACCGGTATTCAACCATCTGACAAGAAGCATGGCTTATTTACTTAAAGGTCCCACGGCATGAACATTGGCTAGAAATGGTGATAGGTGTAAACCGAGCCCTGGTTATCCTTCTCTGCCTTTGAGAAAATGAAAGCTCAGATGGGCCGATCTAGAAACTTGCTCCTTATGAGGTCATAAGGAGAAAGGTTACTTCCCCTTTCTCTGCTTTGCCCGCCCAGAGAATTTGGCCCACCCATGAGATAGAGACATCATGTCTTTCAAACGAGCAAAGTGGCAGTTGGTCAAGGCCACACCCCCACCCTCCACCTTGCCCCCCCTCTCTCCTCCTCAATAGCTACAGACACAGAAATGGCACATACTAAGGAAAGGTCATTGTGGGACTGGCTCTAGTGGCTGTAATTATGCACTAAGGCTGAATTTCGGGAAAGAGACTTCAGATACAGTATTAGGGGACCACAAAGGCCTATATAAAAGCATCCAAAGAGCACCATGTCATGGGACCTTTAATAACCATCCGCTACATGACTGAGACTTGCAACATTTGATGGTATGCAACCGCGCTAGCTACCAGTGGGCTACAAGAGTACAGGGCTACGAAGACAAAAAGGATTCTGGAAACCTTTTTGACTCTTGAGAGCACATTGACTTGAGCCCACAGGCCTCAGAGTCGCTGCAACCTGCTCTATATTTAGACTGTTATCTCCACTCAGCTGCAGTGGAACACGAGAACTCTCAGGGAATAATGCAGAAACAAAACAACTGCACCCTCCTCAGAGCACCGGCCTATCGGTTTACAAGAAGGAACACAGAGATACTCGTTAAATAATGAAAAAGCACCGACCCTTCCTCAACACATTGATGTTGATTATGAAAGAGGCGGAAAACATCTGAGAAGCGCAGCATCACGGTTGTCGATTTGTATTTGGTTAATGATAAGTTGTGCTCCGCCTGTGACGTCAATAACTCGTCACAAATCTGCAGCCTTGAGCTCCTGCGTATACTTCAAAACACTACTGGATTTACAATAAATATAACAAGTTTTAATCCAGAACACAAAAGACGACATTTGAAATAAGAACTTGTCAAATTGAGCATGGGCATAAAATCATATCATAAAAAGTAATAATCAAGTTAAATAATATTAGGACTTTAAATATTTTGCTTAGTTTTAACATATAATTTACAGTATATTAAATCCAAAACAAAACAGAATTTCTGAATATGTTTGCTCATTCGAAACCTACACAGGTCTTGGGACAGTTTGAACTGAAAGGGAAGTTGCCAGACGTGTTTGTGCTTGAATTTAATAAATAAATGTAGTAATTCATCAGTAAAAAAAAAAAAAAAACAGCTAAGCTTTTCTGTCTGCAAACTAATCAATATATTAGACTGCCAAGTTACCAGAGGAGAGTGGCTGTGAGAAGAGAAACACCCAAAAGAAATGTTTTATTCTAAAGTTGCATACTGTACTGTATGTGTACCTCAGTGTCATTAGAAAAAAAACTGGTGTGATGCATGCCATATACTGTAGAATTAAGTCCATAATTGCTTGAGATTGTGTGCACTGTGTTTCAACATAACTTTGCAATCATTATTGGCACTGTTTGATGATGTTTTCATTGTTTTTTTCAGCACATTGCATTTGTATTTTTAGGCAACCTCTATTTATATTCATGTTAATCTGTCTCTATCTCAGAAATGTTCAGCAAGCCGCAGTTCCTACACTGTTCATCACAAGTGGATGTAAACAACTTCAAATTAGCTTGACTCAGCATTTTAATCACGCTGAACTTCATTGGCAACCCATCAAGTCTAGTTAGATGACTGAAAATGTGCTCTGCAGTGACGTGATCTGCAGTGTGACCCACTGAGGGCGAGTCTGTAATCCACACCAACAGGAAATGAGAACAAACACAGAGGTTGAAGGAGACATACAGTATATTGATAACCGCAGATCCTCACTGAATCAGCTGACCTGCAAGAGATACTGCCACCCCACAATTCACTGATCCAACAGTGCTCAAAGGACGACACACCTACATACTAATATCACATCACTATGCATTGTGCGTGAGTTTTTTTATTCTCTTAGCAGGAAAAGATATATTTTTAAGACATATGATTTAATGCTCATATCCAGCTATTTATTTGTGTAACTTGTCTGAACATTAAAAAGAAAAAACAGAGAGAAGAAGTAGAGTTGATGTCTATAATTTCCTACATGAGTCATGTGCAGGTATTTAGAATTGTGTCTATGTGATGTAAATGCATGTGTCTGCATTTGCTATATAGTATTTCTGAAAATGTTTTTACTTTGATTTGTATATACTGTAGATGATTGTTAGATCCAGATAAAAAATTTGACTTTTTTTTACTATATGCCCTGGTTGGCTTGTTATAGAGGCTTACCCTAAAGTATTAGACCCAGAATGTGTTAATACCATAAATTTCCATTCACTTAAGAGATGATTTAACTTATTTACCAAAGACCTTATGGAAATATTAAATTGCAGAAACTCCAGTTTAGTTGACAGAAATACAAATGGTGGCATACTAAAAGGATAAGAACAACATAAAGTGTCTTGGTGTGGTGTCGTCCCACAACGAGCTGCCAGAACAACTTCAAGTCTGTGAACACCATTAAAATATTCCATCATTTTGTTGGTGGTGGAGCCGACTGCTGCCTAACACAATGCTCCCATAGGTGTTCAATAGGGCTGAGATCTGGTGTTGGTTGAACTAACTAAAGTTCTAACTTAGCCTAGCTATAACTCTATATATATATAATTTATATATAAAGTATTGTTGCTGTAACTTGTAAAAAGTTAAACAGTTAAACTGTAACTGTTGAGTAGCTAACTAAACAAAACAAATGTTAGCCTGCTAATATATAATGCATTAATGGGATATTATTAGTTAAGTTACTATCCAAGTGAATTTCCTGAAAATTAGCAAAAGAAAATACAAATGAATGTGTGTTTCCATCTACTAAAGATACGCATATATAAGGAGTTGAGTTAAACAACTGAGGTTCTAATTTTCCAAGTGGGTGCCACTGAACCATTGCAGAAAAAGAGGGGGCAATGATGTAGTTAAAAATGCGACAGTCAAACCTTAAGAGAAGAAAATGTGGAAAACGTGATGGAAATATGGCATTTATGTTTGTTTCATGCGTTCATTTAAAGGTCCCATGGCATGAAAATTTCACTTTATGAGGTTTTTTAACATTAATATGCATTCCCCCAAACTGCCTATGGTCCCCCAGTGGCTAGAAATGGTGATAGGTGTAAACCGAGCCCTGGGTATCCTGCTCTGCCTTTGAGAAAATGAAAGCTCAGATGGGCCGATCTGGAATCTTCTCCTTATGAGGTCATAAGGAGTAAGGTTACCTCCCCTTTCTCTGCTTTGCCCGCCCAGAGAATTTGGCCCACCCATGAGAGAGAGACATCATGGCTTTCAAACGAGCAAAGTGGCAGATGGTCAAGGCCACACCCCCACCCTCCACCTTGCCCCCCCCTCTCCTCCTCAATAGCTACAGACACAGAAATGGCACATACTAAGGAAAGCTCATTGTGGGACTGGCTCTAGTGGCTGTAATTCTGCACCAAGGCTGAATTTCGGGAAAGAGACACAGTATTAGGGGACCAGTAAGGTCTATATAAAAGCATTCAAAGAGCACCATGTCATGGGACCTTTAAGGAAGGCGTGAGCTGCCGTGACATCATCTTCAATGCAACACTAATAAACTACCACAATATATGGCGTAGTTTTGCAGGCTGCCATTTTTTAAAACCTGGGTTGAGTGAATAAAAAATTGCACTTAATTGGCAGTAGCTTGGCTATTTAAAAATCACAGTTTTAACTCCACCTTCTAGTATCAGCCCAGCTCGCTTAGAACAAAAAAAGAGCAAGTCAAGCCGTACAATGCAGTGAAATCCAACAATAATCCATTTCACTTTATTGCGTTTTTTTTTATCGATACATCAACTTTTCGACCACAATTTGGACTTTTTTTTTATTTCAACTCAGGTTGTTTAATGTACAAATTCAAAATGCATATCAAAAAGTGGACAGAAACACACTTATTGACACATCTGATCAAAATGCTACATAATAATTATGTCAAGTGGGAAGATTTTACATACATGCAAACATTTCACACAAAAAACACAATATACCAAAAATTAGAGAATGTTAACGTTAACTAAAATATCTAAGACGTCTATTTGTCACAGTGAACCAAAACAAATCTAAAAATGTTTCTTTGGCTCCTACCAAAGCAAACCTACTGGACGAGAGATCACACTTGATCACAGTCAGGGTTTGGTGTTAGATTTCGTCGTTGGCCTGACTTATTAAAAATGTATCTGCTCCTGTTGCACCAAAGTGTCTATTCAGCTAAGCAAATATTTCAGCCCATTTGCTTTTTATTGAGTTTCTTTAAGCTGAGTCAGCAGTGTTGCAGGTATAGCACATTAGGAAATAAGGTAATTTAGAAATAGACATTCAAGCCAAGGTCTTAGTCTACTCTTCTTCTAAACTTCTTGATTATCTTTGCTTGCTGTTTTCCCAAAAAATGTCCACGTCTGCACTTCAAACCGTTCTCCTTTCTTCCTTCACGTTTCTCTACAAAATATATTTCTCTCTGAATATTATTTACCACTTCAGGAATATTTGCTGCATCTGTCAAGGTGCTACAGCGTGATCTAACCCTTTGCCTCTTTCCTAATGTTTTCTTAAAATGTAGGGTATCTAAAATGTGGATTTACGAGTTTGTTCTGGACCAAAGTGTTGGTTTAAATTCCTTAAAGCGTCACTTTTATGCTCATTTTCAGGTTCATAATTGTATTTTAAGGTTGTACCAGAATAGGTTTACATGGTTTCCTTTTCAAAAAACACCATATTTTTGTTGTACTGCACAGCTCTCTCTCACTGCTGCAGATCCTCTTTTCACCTGGTTTCTGTTTTAGCTACAGAGTGAGACCTCTTTTCTTCTTCTTCTGTACTATCTTTGATTGATGACTTGCACATGCACAGTAGCTCAGATTGTAGATCATGTCAGCTAGCTAGCTCCATAGACAGTAAAAGAAAGCCTGTTTCTCCAACTTCGGTCAGTTACAAGGCAGGATTAGCTGGGAGACTTCTAAATGAGGGTGCACATGTAAGTAGTTCTTTTGTAGATTATGGTGAACTTGTGTGTGTTCTAGCAGTGCTTTGCTATTGAGAACGAGGTAGCATGCTAGCATTAATGCTACGAGCTAATGGTTGCGGTTAGCCAGCTCGTTTCGGCTTGTGACGTCACAAGCCGTGCCGATTTTGAACAGCTCACCCGGAGACTGAAGGCAGGACACATTCAGAAACCGTATCTCACTCAAAACACCATGGATGGATTTTTTTCAAAGTTTGTGTGGAAGCACCAGAGACACAAAAGAACACCCCAAATCCCAGAAAAAGTGTTTTTTTTTTCATAATATGGGCACTTTAAAGTTAAACGTAAGCATGTGACAGTTATTAATAGCTGCGATTAGAGGAGGTAAAAAATTAGCAGACACAGCTGAAAGTCTGGATCTTTTCAAACACTATCACAGACTTTTTTTGGCTGCTGAATGTCTGTATGTGACAGTGTGGTAAGATTACTGCAGCCTTTCCTCTGCGTCTCAGAGATTAGCTGTGGAGAAGAGAGTTTGCTTAACCTTCACTAAACACTAATTTGATACAGAAGCTTACAGACTGCAGGCCTATGTGCTTAATCTCAAAGTAATTAAATTCTCATTATGCAAATGCATTTCAGCCTGCTGCTTTCATTTGGCCTCGATAGTAAACCGCCTTTGAACAAAGTTATCAGTCAGGTGTGCTGAACTGAGAGAGCTGCCGTAACACACGGGTTCGTTACGACTTATGATTTAAATAAATTGCGACAGTGCTAACCCCTTCACCATTGTGCTGCCTGTTTTTATACAATATAAAGCATTAAAGATTGTAAAAACTATTTACATACAAAGATCTGAAATTATAAAAAAAACTAAACAGTATGCAGTAAACTTGCAGCTACACATAAATCCATCTCCAGTGAAGCAGCTGGACGTTTTCTGCTTTGCTCAAGAGCACATTGTCAGTAGTTACACCTTAGTGCCACCTTCTCTCACAAAGTGTTGAGTGTTTTTCTTTACTTCTTTGGAAGTGTACAGGCAATTTATTAAAAAGATATAAAGACAGTAGCGTTCACGTATACATGCAGGCGCCATCTTGGGAAAATAGTCAAGACCGGTCGAACTACAAACGCCGTGTAAACTGTCTGTATACTTACAAAGTTCTCAATGCTTCGGTTTACATGTAGGGACCCTCATTATGCTACCGTGGAAATGTGGTGCTATTTTGAGCCTTGTTAGTGGTTCACATTCAATTAGCATGAAAACAAATCCCAGAGAACGGTCGACTCGGTACACATGTGTTATTAACCCCTATGTTAATTTTACGCTGGATTTGTCCTTTAATCCTAATTCAATCATGACTAAGAGTTGTGAGCGTCTTTGCTGGACAATGACATCATCAAGCTCTCCTCTAAACCTGTCACCTAAAGGAGATTGACGTCCTCCAGAAGCTGGATTGATCCACAGCTAAGTGCTGCTGAGGCCAGCTAGTCAGGCTCATTTAATCAGTAGCGGCTGGCTTCCTGCAGACTGATCCCAGATCACCCAAACACCTTCCTGCTAAAAGACAGTTACTGAGGAACCTGCTGAGACGACTGACGGAGGCGTTTTCAGCTCCACTCAGAGAGCAAAGTCATACTGGAGTTACACTTTAAACACATTTTTCTGAAGTGGGGATAATCTCTTTTCTTTAAGAACATTTACTCAAGTACTGCACTTAAGTACATCAACAAACAGAAAAGTTCATGGTTCTTTCCACCATTCAAACCCATAAAACTGACACTATAGGAGCATTCGAATGCATCATGTCTCAAAATGGTCGGACTGAAACTTGCAGGGTAAAAAATTTCTCACACGTGGAAATAACATCTGCATTCAACAAACTGAAAATGATGAATCTCCAAATTAAATACTTGTCTATCCTTCCACTGCTAGTCATGAAGCATCCCTCTTGTTCTAATGGCTGCAGTCTTTAACAGTTATACTAAAAGATACCTAAAAAGCATCATCAATGCTTCCTAAACAAGAAAACCCACCCTATTTGAAAAAAAGAGGGTGGACATCAGTTAGTGTTCCTTATTTCACAGATCAAAGGTCAACCAGATGGGACTTTTTACAAATGAGGTGAGATCTAGGTATTTGAAACAGTAAGTGAATGCATCACATTCTACCCTTTATTAGAACAAATAGGCAGTGGTGGAAAGTAATAACACACATTTACTAAATTAAGTAATATTCCATTTTATGCTACTGGTTAAAAGTAGTTAAAGTTAGCTCCACTTCAATCAAAATAATAATTCAATAATATGATATATCACTGACAGGGGCGATACAGCAAGAGTGCTTTTGTTACTTTAAGTACATTTTGTTGCCAATACTTTTTACTAAAATTTTGAACAAAGGAATTTACTTTATTTTTTATATCTTGGTATTTACGACTTTTACTTTGCTACTATTACGTAAAAAAAAAAAAAGATTAAAATACTTCTCCCACGGCTGCAACCTCTTGTGTAAATTCACCGTTAGGAAGAAAAACTTCAATTGTGAACAGACTGAGAGGGTAAAAAAGGTTTTCACAAATCTAAAATGTTCTAACAAACATTAAAATTATGTTTTCACAACCAGGACCATGAACTATAGGAAGTGAAATCTGAACTAAATTAGAGAAACCAGCGGGACTATGATGAATCATATTTATCTACCACTAGATTGAAACTCAAAATATCTTTCCACATATGTCAGGGATGTTATGGTAAAACTCTTTTAAGATGTGCGTATCTTTCCTCACTGTCGTCTGTGTTGTTCTTCATCTAAATAAATTACAAGCATTCAGTGGTATTAATGCTAAAATAAAACATTGTTTTCTCATAAGGGAGAAAAAGTGGGACACTAGAACTAGACAGCTAAAACACCAACTGGTCTAAATAATTGACAGTAAAATAAATCGGATGTCTTGTCGAGGTTTCAAGGTTTTACATACCAACAGTTCACCTGACTTATTTATCACCACATCCCTATATTTCACACATCATATTGGTGTGTGAAACAATAACTTATGATGTACTAAAACAGAGAAGATGCAGGGGTTTTATGCAGCTGCTGTCCTGCTCCTGGTTGCCTGGGATGGCATTTTCCCCCTTTTCCTCCAATCACGTGCCTCCTTTTCTAGGAAGCTGGGGGATGCAGATGAGAGGAGGGGAAGCTAAAAATAGCATCTCTTTCTCTTCTTTCTTTTTTTTCTCTCCACAGCAAACAGAAAGCAGAGATGGGGGGAGCAGCCAGCATGCGTGAGATGTTTTGGTGCTAGAGTCTGCAGGTGAACTAAGGACGTTTTGAATTAAAACCGTATCTCTTTGTAAACTGGTTTATACTTACTTCTTAAATATTAGCTTTTTATTTGAATCATCTTCCCTATTTTTACACCTATCTGTTTTTTTCAATTAAAAAAAACATTAATCAAAAATGTAAAGCTTGTTGTTGAAGTTGAAACCTTCCTGCACTTTGTCAATGTATTAAGGCTGTGTTTAGTTAATATCCACTTATGAATATAATAAAGTATGCTTTTATATAGCTTTTTAAGGACAATTTGAATTAAAAATACAGTTTTGGACTGCGAAGTAGTGATTTTTCCCTTCAGGAATACCATGTTTGCCTTTCAGAGATTTTTTTTGTTTTTCTTATGATTGTGTAAAAGCCTCTGAAGCGACTTTAGACCATCATCAGACAATTATTTAATGTATGAAATGTCTTCATTTAGAAACAACTCTGAGCTTTGAGTCTTTTTTTCTGCCACTGTGGTCAGATGAGACTCATAATTCTGAGTGATATTTATCTGAAATGTAATAAAAAATATCGACCAACGTATCCTGGGATCCTGGGTATCCTTGGTTTCTGGGTTGGAACTGTAGCAGTGTTTGTCACATCAGGCAACATGGATGTGTGTGTTTTCCCAGGAGAAACAGCAGATGAGTCACTCTTGCCTTCAAGTCTTGCTGCCGGTAACTTAACTGTCAGCGGAGGAAGTAGGGATTTCTTTTTTTTTTTTTAACCTTTATTTATTCAGGGAAGGTTCACTGAGAGGCAGCCTCTCTTTTGCAGGAACGCCCTGATCACATTCACACAGTTCCACATTCATACCTGGAAGCTGCCCAGCACAACCACAGTCGGATCTGCTGGCCACTGAGCAGCTCCACTGGAGCAGTCGGGGTTAAGGGCCTTGCTCAAGGGCACCTCAGTGGTGGTAATGAGGGAGGGACAAGCGCTGCTCTTTCACTTTCCGCACCCAGATTTCATGAACCTACGACCTGTCGGTCACAAGCTCGCGTCTCTAACCTTTAGGCCACCACTGCCACACCAGATATGACATGCAGACTGTTGGTCTCATATTTAGACTATTCAAACACATGGAACTTTGTAATCACTGCAGGCAAAAATAAAACAAAAATCACTGCCAGAAGAGTTTCAATGTTATAGTTTATACATAGCTCTTTAAATTTTCCCATTATAGCCTAATGATTCATTTCAACGGCCAAACTGCTGACTGAGGCTGAATCAACAATGACACTATTATACGGTTTTCGATACTGTAATTAAAAAGGTAGATGAAAGCCAATACATCCTCTGTCTGTCTCTGACACACACACACACACACACAGACACACACACGTTCTCTCCTCGTTCTTCTATATTAGTGGCAACGTTAATAAATCTAGCATTCATTAGGGCAAAACTATAAAAACAAATGTGGTGTAATATAGTCATATAACAAGCAATAAAAACTACATTGGGCCTAATGCATTAAATGTCTGCAATCAAAGATTTTATCTTAACCTACACATTTTTTCTGGCATTCATTAATACTCATACTATGACTTGTTCTTAGGTAAGATCAACATTCAGACATTGGAGCATTTATATATTATATATTATTTTTATATGATGTAGGCCTATTTAACTGGTTTTATTCTTACATATTTCATTCCTTCCGTACTGAAATGTGCTATTGCAGTGTGGGAGGCACACACATTCATGCCAATTCATTTGAAGGCAATGACCAAGATCCGATTGGTTTAGGAATAAATGTTTCACCCTATCACAGGAACACAACAGTCCTGCATATGGCTCAACGTTTCATGTATTAAATTCCAATAATATTTCTACCATCATCCTCATATTCGCACCAATAGTCTATGGTACTCAGTGGCGACCTTAGGTTCATGATAATATTCGTTAAAATGATAAATTGTGTATGCGTGTCAAAACTGATCTCTGATTACTCTCGCCTCGTTTGCTCTTTGAATGTATTTGAAGGGTTGTGAATTGTATTCTATTGTTGTTGCTCAGACACATTTAGACCCATTTTCCTGATTTAAACCGTCATACGGAGTGAAACGCCTTTTTCTGCAGGACAGGCCCCGAGTCAAACCAGAGATCCACTAAACCAGTAGCAGCCTTCACATCCATCCCCACAGATTACATGAATAAATATGCATTTCATGCATCTACGACGGTTTTATGGCTTTCACAATGAAAACAGCTGTTCTAAGCAAGCATCTTACAGCCTATGTCAAATGTTCCTAAATTTGACATAGGCTACCTATTATTTATTTAATATTCAAACAGAAACGCTCATTAACAATATACACAGTATACAGTGCTACATTTAAATATAACATGTATGTCCATGCAATAGAGTAATAAAGACAGAAATCCCACCTTTATAGATTTCTATCCGGCTGCTATCCACCGCACCAGCACCCGCAGAAACACCACCACTGTCAAGTTAGAAAGGCTGTGCAATACTACATCCGGCTACGATTTTCCGGAATAAAGCCGTTGAAAAAGAGCTGTGCCTATTTTAAATAGCTCAAAATATTTGCGGCAATTCTAAAGGTGAAAAGAAAAGGTGATTTAAAGAAAAAATAAAATACCAATGCACGTTTTCAAAAGTATTATTTTAATTGGCAGTGTTGCTTTGTGGTATGCTGCAAGTCAAATTCCTGGTCAACTTACTTGACCAATAATGATAATAACTGATTCTGTAAAAAAAAAAATTGCTTTGATTCCATTCACTAAAAGCAAAACATGCAAAAGATAATTGCATTTTAATTTGATGTCAATTTAAAAAAAAAAGAAATATGTGAAAAAAATTACAAAAAAACAGCATTAGGATTTAAAACAACTTAACAATCAGAATAGCATATTTAATTATTTATATACAATTGATAGATAGGCTCAAGGGGGCTAACACTTCATTTTCTGTATTCTGGTGAATTTCTCTGCAACACTTTCTGCCTTTTCTGCTTCAATTTATGGTGCAAATGTCTTTATGTATGTAAAGGAAATTATTATATAATTATATAATAATTATATTGTAATAATTATTATACCTTTTTGGGTGGGGCGGGGGGGGTGCACAGGCCAGTTTTGATTATTGGGGATGTTGTAACACTCCTATCCCCCCTGTAAATTACGCCTATGGCTATGGGTTGTGCTAGTAGCGGCTAATGTAGCTTTGAGCCTATGAGTAGCGGGCTACAGAAGTCTGGTAAACTCACTTCTTTACGCACACCACCAGTTACCATTTTCAAATTTGTAGTCTTCAGGCCCAACCCATACATCCATGGGACCAACCGACGCTGACTCAAGTGACATCACTTGTAGGCTAGTGTAATAAACTTGTAGGCTACTCTCTAATTGAAGTCTTGAACGCACATCCATGACCTGAACGCAAGCGATTTTACTTTGAAAGAAAAATAAATGTCTGGTCTTTCTGTAAATCCGCCATCTTTACGCAGCCAGAAACGATGACGTTAAATCAAATGAATGACAGGTGGGTGGGATTTTGAAGGCAGTAGGGAAGATTGACAGCGCGTCTGACGAATCCGAAGCCACGATGTAACTGTCCTGAAAAAATTCGGCCTCAAATACGCAACCTTTACTCAACCTGTCATTTGTTATTGATAAGCTCTGCCGGAGAGACTCAATTATTCATCAGGAGGTCAAACCTGCTGCGGTTTCAGACAGTGGTCTTATATAAAAATATTACCCTACTACAAAAACATATCAATATATTAGGAATAGCCTAGTATAGTAGGCCTAATTACAATACATGGTTAAAAATAAATCAAATGTAGCCTATCAAATCGGCAAAACCTCAAAGAATTCACAAATGGTTCTGTGAGGTTGGTATTTACTCGGTTAAGGTTAGGGCACACAGGGTTAAAAAGTACATTGTTCTTATTGAAAAAGGCAGAATCAGAAAGTGTGAAGTATGTGAAAGTAGGGGAACAGTTAGAACATGTGTTAATTAGGTGTAAAAAGTTTGATGTAGAAAGGGAAAGGTTTGAAAGACAAAGTGGCAGGGAGGGAATGGAACATTAGAAATAGGAGAAAATCACAACTTACATGAAAAGGTCATTATTACAATTTTTTTTTTACATGAAACAAGATTAATAAATAGAATATGAGTAGATTTTTTTTTTTTATTTAATTTAATTATTTTTCTCTCTATATTAGAATGTGAACTTAACATGGCAATGTTGTTGCATACCTCCGATACAGTAGGCGGCGGCATACCTAAAAGTTGGTTTGTAGCCCGCCATTAATTAAAGAAGAAGAAAAGTGCCATACTGTCTGTACTGACCGGTACTGACACTGTCTATGGTATTTCCACCACGGGATCGGCATCTTTGGTGTTCCGTAATGTTTGTATTCTGTTGTTGGGGCAGTGGTTCAGGTAAGGTAGTGTGTAAGGTGAAGTACATAGCTAGGTGGTTGGGGTCATGTAAAGTCGGGTAAGGGAAAACGCATAGTACGGGGAAATGAAATGTACGACACAACACCGGCTCAAAGTCGACTCTGATCGGTATAGGCTATACTTGCATGTGGCGTTCAAGGGTAGATCAATCATTGTAAAATGAAATGTATCATTTTGTACACGATTTGGGTCACTGTCTGCGCTGGTGTGGTAACGTTACCAGATACAAAGTGGTACAGTGAATGAACGGTTGTTTCCGGCTGGTAACGTTATAGTCAGGGTGGTTAGCCTCACAGCTAGCACCAGGCACCTGACCTTTGAACCTTAATACTGTTTCAACAGTTTCTGTCCGTGTCATCTGCAGATTTACCAGAAACACAAAATGGCTTTATCCATCCAGTTCCAGGCAAGACTAGATGATTTATCTGTAAAACAAAGATAGTAATTTACACGATAAGCTCTGTATTAAATAATATAAATAAATGTTTTAAATAACCCAGGTTGCAACTTGTATTATTTTTGTGATGATATTTTATGACTGTGAGAAGTTTGTTTAATTTTGTTGTGTACTTTTGTTTCGAACCCTCTGTGTTTAAGGTGCAGCATCATTTGGTAGATGTACCTGATGAAGGCCCTGAGCTAAAACTTGGTGTCGACATAAATCAGGTTCTTCCAGTTGGTTACCCTTTACACAGAGAGAAACTGGGAGCATTTCTTCTCCCGCTGATGACAGCACTCTCTCTGCGATCATGCTTCCCCGGGTGGGTAAAGAGTTTATGCTCCGAATAAGTTTCAATTGGCGGCCGCTTTTCCAGGGACGGGCCCTGCTGCTCACAAACACCCTGAGTGGAGGAGTATTATTGGCGGTGGGAGATATCTTGCAGCAGACCCGGGAGAACTTGAGGAAACCAGACAGAGTTCGGGACTGGAAGAGGACAGGTGAGAAAGAGAGAGAAAAGCAGAGCCCTCTCAGCCAGTATACCCAAATCTCCATCTCTTAGTAAGAATATAACATGGTTTTTAGGAAAATATTTTTGCATTGTGTCAGTGACTCATTGCCATTAATCCATTCTTTTTCCTCTTGACTCTCTCTCCCCCCTAAAGGGCAAATGTTTACGGTGGGCTGCTCCATGGCTCCAATGCTGCAATACTGGTACATCTGGCTGGACAAAGTGTTCGTCGGCAAAGCTCTGAAAACAGTTGGCAAGAAGGTTCTGGTGGACCAGCTGGTTGCCTCACCGTTTTTGGGGATGTGGTATTTTTTAGGTGAAAAGGATTTCTGAGTTTATTGGTACTAAGCAGTAGAGCCCGACCGATATATCGGCGGACCGATATTAGGCACTTTCCAAATTATCGGTATCTGCATTTATAATGGCCTATAAATCAATATTTAAAAAATAAAAACGGACAAAACACCCTTCAACCACGTTATGAGTGTTGGTGTTGCATAGTTTGTCCACCAGAGGGCGCTCTACAACGTCCCTGTTGGCACCACTCGTGTTTAACCCTTTAAGTTTCATATCTTACATACCTGCAAACTAGTCGCTTTTCTGTGAAAATTGCCGTTTTGAATGGGAAAATGTCATCCACATGAAGCGTGTAGAGCTGAAGATTTTTTACTTTGTGGGGGGGGGGCGTTGTCCGAGAGGCACCGGTGCCTTAACAACTGTTATCTACCAGACCAAATAGCAACGCGGATTTCGGTGCCTTATTTAGGTGCCACTTAAATGCCTGCGCTTCTCTCTGGTGCTCCGAAAACGGACGTTAGAGGCAACTGAAACATCGCCGCACGGGACGCTAGTTACGGTAACGCCACACTCGACAGCAGGTAACGATAGCCTACCGTTAGCTAGCAGCTGGAATAAACACGGTTAAAATGCTGACAGCTAAACGGTGTAAAGGTGTGTCTGTATTTCACTGTAGAGGATTCCAACAACAGTCTATAGCTGCTGTTGTCTGAAAAACACAAATCTAACCAGCATGCATTGGGCAGTGATCGCCGGTGATCGATTCTGCGCGACCTGACTCATCTCGAACAAGCCCAATATAACCAAAGGTAAAAAGTCATGGCTTAGAGACGCATTACCGCCACCATGTGGTCTGTAGTTGCTACATTCATTATGGACTTTTTCATCAGTCTCACTCGGGAGTGACTGGGACAAGTGCGGTAAAATTCGGCATACCCGTTGGGTCCGGTACTTGGCTTGATATCAAACCGCTTTGAAAATATTTACACCAGCCCAACCGAGCATCTGACCTTAGCTGAAGTTGGTCTATGAAGCGTGGCATTGACGCATATCTGACAAAACAACTGTTTATTGCAGGTATGGGTCTCATGGAGGGACACACTTTATCCGAAGGATGGAAGGAGTTCAAAGACAAGTTCTTGGAGTTTTATAAGGTAAGTGCACATATCAGGGTCTCACCTGTAGATCTGGAGCAGCAGATTGGTGCTAATGTACTCACGTTGTTATTCAATCATTCGTCACATCACAAGTTCGTCTTTGTTCTTAACTAGAGATGAGAAGTTAATAAGGCAGCTTGTTTTGCATCTGCAACTTTATCTTAAACTAAACATGGCTGTCTTGTCTGTGCTTCCTTGTCAGTCTAGTTTTGTTTATGTGCATCTGTGTTGTTCTGCAGGCAGACTGCTGTGTTTGGCCTCCCGCTCAGATGATCAACTTCTACTTCATCTCGCCCAAATTCCGAGTTTTGTACATCAACTTTGTCACCGTAGGATGGGACACCTACCTGTCCTACCTAAAACACAGAGTAAGTCAGCCACACACAAGATTCGACAGACATTCTGCTTCCTGGATAATTTCCACTTTGTTCTATCGGCAGCTGACTCTACTCTGCTTTGTTTACAGTTTTGAGAATATTGTCCGCATTAATGATGTATTTCTGTCACCTACTCGCAACCATCTAACCTTATAACATAGAATATGTACAGTAGATTCGTAGGCCTAACAAGTTATGCTTATCTTGCATAAATTTAACATTAGTTTCATAAAATTCTTACTAATTGGGATTCATGTGGATAAATATGAGGGGACAGGAGAGTGAGCATGCATGAGCAACCAATAATGATATGTTGATGAAGTATTTAAAATCATCATTTGCATAACACCTTTCATACCAGAAACAGCCTACAGCTCAATGCTTTACAATAATGAACTTTCATGCACCGAGTGCTTCACATGAAAAGACATAATTAATGCAGAATAAGATGGAAAATAAAATGGTGATGAAGTAATATTTTCCACCAGATTGTCACAGTTTATAGAGCTTGCATGAAACAACGCGGTTAGAATGCACAGGGCGAGGTATCCAGATGCGCTTTCTGTAGTCCACCTACGCAACCGTGTAGTTTCACCTGCAGACCCACGGCAATAACATCTGTCACATAATTACGTAGCCGAGTGTAAGGGCAGTCGTATTCTCCTGGCACCACGCTTGACATTTCCTTACCTTGACCTCATGAGGTTTATAATCGGAGTTAAGGAAAAGTGGTTAGAAAAGGGCATAGGAGGTAATTTGTTTTTACTATTCACCTGTGGTCCGGTCTCTGGAAACTATCACCCTCCATGTCTTCATGTGGTGGCACACCATGGTGCGTAGTGTGCACAATATTATAATAATTACTATTATTATTTTGCACTATTTTTCAGGTATGTAAATTTAAAAAAAAGCTTGCCACTGGCCTTTCAGTATATTGATAGTGCGCTCCACCACTGAGCTAGGGCACGTCAGTGCGTGCAGGCATATTGGTCTAATGTTATTGTCATTTAGGCTTCTAACTAATCATCTTGTGTAAACCTTTTACACGATTGAATGAATAAATAATTGTTTTTTTCCTGAGTTTTCTATGTTTGTGCATATTGGCTTACGTGTGGGTCTAGGGCACTCTTAAATGTTGATCTTACCTAAGAACAAGAGTATCATTTTTGTACGCACAAGTTAAGATCAAATCTTTAAGTACAGATGTTTAATGTATGAGGCCCAATGTAGTTCTTTGTGTTTTTGCTTTGCCGTGTGTGTGTGTGTGTGTGTGTGTGTGTGTGTGTGTGTGTGTGTGTGTGTGTGTGTGTGTGTGTGTGTGTGTGTGTGTGTGTGTGTGTGTGTGTGTGTGTGTGTGTGTGTGTGTGTGTGTTCTCCACCATTTCTTTGATCATATTGATGTATTAATTTATATATTAATATGTGTATTGGTTTCTGCTGTGTTGACAGGATGACAGCCACCCCTCTGAGCAGGAATCAGACCGCAGTGCTGTGGATGTAGGCCTACAGCAGGAAGCACTCCCACCGTCCAAACCGCTGGAGGCCAAAGCTTAGAGACTGAGTTCCTGCTCAACTGTGAAGTCGTTCGTCGGAGGCTAAATTACTTTTTGCCTTTTTTGTTTTTATCTGTTCAAACGTTCTGTTATAACCGAGTGCTCTTTCCTCCGACAAACCGTTCCTCTCTGAGTTTAGAATGACCACATATTTCTGTCTGAACTCGGAGGACTTGAAGTGGAGTTTAAGTGGAAGTGCTGGAACGTTTCCCTTCATGTTTGTAGTTTTAATGTGTCGCTGTACAGTTTGTTTATTTATCTAAATGATGTGCACTCCTGTAGGAACATTCAGGGATAAAAAGCGGTTTCACTGCCTGTCAGGCTAATACCTCTGATGGTTTTGTTTTTTATCACATCCTAGGCAAGAGTTCAACTGCTGCCATTAACACAATCTGCAGCAAGGCACAACTTCCAGTTGTTGGGAAGGTTTGAAGTGTGAAACTTACATTGACCACGTTTACATGCACATAATATTGCATGTATAATATTGCAAGATCATTTGTTTTCTGAAATATTCCGAAAAAGATGATATTCCAACCAAGCTGTTTACATGGCTAATGAAAGTGAAGATTCACGTTTACATGTAGCCGTGCAAAATACGATAAAAAAAAAAACAACAACAAAGTTTTCCTGCTAGTGGCGGACTTGTTGGACCGTGCCAACGAAGCCTCCCTCTTTTATTAATTCAACAGCTTCTCTTTTTTTTTTTAAGTACCTTACATTTTAGATTAGGTGTTGGTCATTCTCAACACCTTTCTATCCCCTGCTTTCTATCAGCCAACCTGGATATGCTGTTTACATGATCTGTATCAAATTCAGAATGATAGTGGAATATTGGTGCATCTAAATGTACTCATTGTTGTTGCGGCACTTAAAGATTTAAACTGTACACCAGCCAACAGAAGGACATTCCTTTTTATTTCTGTGTTTTTTTTTAATGTTTCTGGTACAGTATGACAAGAAATCAATTAAATAATGACAAGAATCATTATTGATGTGAAATAGTTGCCATGTTTTTGGCTCTATTATGTTGACCTGTATAAACTTTGCCTTAGTATGTAGACCAGTGCTACGCTCTATTTTCATGCCAAATAACTTATGCCTTTAAAGGAATCAATGACAAAATAATTGCATGATTGTGATTATCTGCTGAAAGAAAATCTATAACAGAATTATTATTTTCTTTTATGTTTATCATATCAAACTGAATCCTAAACTGTATGTGTAAACCTGATTCAGGATAAACCAGTGACTGTTAATGTGACTTAATATACTGTACTGTATATCTCCAGCTGCTATGAAAAAAGTAATTTTAATTTTTGCAGGTCAGGTGATCAGTTTGTTATAAGAAGAAAAATCTGCATAAATGGAGTCAATGTGGAAGTGAAAATCTGTAAATCAATATAGACTGACTATATTTTTCAATTGTTGTAGAATTTCATCTTTGGTGTTGCTACTGTGTTTATATAACAGATTTACTATCAATTTGATCACCCAATTATCTCCACATAAATGTATAATTAGCATACTAGTGTGTGTTAAGAACTTTAAAAACAAGCATACATCATTTAGGCCTGTAAAGAACTCTGAATGCTGCTCAATCACATCAGTTTTATTTTTGAATGACATTACGTACCTTGTATCCTAATCATACACTTTACTGGATGAAAACCGATAATTTTCAATTTTACCCAGAATAATAAAGTTTGGTCAAGCAGATAATTAATACATAATTGTGTACTTCTATTATCTACATTTAAACAGGTGCTGATAGAAACTATGAAGCAAGAAAGAATTTATCAGGAAAGACAGAAACCTTCCAGGGAGCTTTTTTTGTACAATGGCGATTGTCTTTTCTGCTATTCACACATCAAGGAAGTTGATTTATTTGTGCTTCATTTCACATTAAACAGGAAAAAGACCAAGGACAGGTATTTAGAACCACAAAGTAAAAGTTTTCATGACTTGGAATAATTTAGATCATTTGGTGTGACAGATTACAAAGCCACCCCCTCTTGTCAAGTGCTGATACGTCGATTTGACTACTTTGGTTTCTACGTCACTGAGGGTCTGACTTGGGCACTGCATACCGACTCGGTGGAGAGAAACGCAAGGCAGAGACTGTTTCACCTCAGATCCCTGAGCATTCCCTTAAGTAGTGACACATTTCTACTCCTGCATCATCAAGGAACATCACTGCCTGGTTAGAAAACATCACTGAACAAGACTGCAACGTTCTGCAAACATGATCCGGCTGAACATACAATAGGCGGTGCTCTACCCCACTCAGCCTTTCCATATCTGTCATACTTTTCACGAATTTACAGTTTAAGTTTCATGCCATTTTCAAACCACCTCAGATGTTTTCGTTATGTGTCTGGGA
The DNA here is from genome assembly GCF_004354835.1 of Perca flavescens. NCBI lineage: Eukaryota > Metazoa > Chordata > Actinopteri > Perciformes > Percidae > Perca > Perca flavescens. Next base: position 25,100,105 of record NC_041339.1, on the reverse strand, counting down.
TGGAATGTTCAGAGCGTGTGACATCACACTCTAGATTGGAGTGCAGCAGTAAACTTCTCATAACAGATTTTACTCTGCATACTGAATTTTACATCAAATCCGGAAAATGTGTGCTATTTCACACAATCTAGAAACGGAAACAAACATACTTACACATTTGGCGCTATGAGCCTCCAAGTGACAAAAGTGCCAGCCAACTGATGCATAGAATTCAATGTCGACTGAAAACAGAATTCTTAGGAGGTCAGCAAAAACAGAGACTTTTCAAACATGTTCATTATTTTGTTTGCCACTTTAAATACAGCAAAAAATACAGAACATTATTTAAACATTGACTGATCAGCCTGAAGGATTTGATGTGCACCAACCCAGCATTTTAGAGCACATCACCTCAGGCACAAAGCACATACTGCTCTCAAGAATATAGATGAGTTTGAATGTCACCTTTTCCTCTCTCAACCTGCCTGCAGGGATGCAGCCCACTATGCCAGTGTCCCTGTTTGCAGTGACTCATTTAAAAGTGTTTTTTTCAATTATTTGATAATGAGTTTGTAGTTTTTTTTTTTTTTTTTTTACTATATTAGCAGTTTAAGATACAGTTTTATATTCTATTCTGGTTTTTGTGAAGATATTTATGACTGTGAGATGCATGAAGGTGCGGCATCTTCTGAAGGCGGGCCATCTATGTCTCTAGCTCTCATTGGATAACTGAAAACTGAGAGACAGAGAGCACCTTCTTCATCCACAGATGACAACACTATCTCTGCATAATGCTTCCCAGGATGGGTAAACAGTTTCTGGTCCGGATACGTTTCAACTGGCGACTGCTTTTCCAAGGCCGGGCCCTCCTGTTCACAAACACCCTGAGCGGAGGAGTATTAATGTCGCTGGGAGATATCTTGGAGCAGAGTTGGCAGAACTTCAGAAAGTCACACAGAGTCCAAGACTGGAGGAGGACAGGTGAGAAAGAGACAAAAGCAGAGCCAGGGGGATTATTGCAATGTGGGAATAGCACCGTCAACCCTGGAGGTGCCGGTGCCTTGCTCTTACTGTGACTGAATGACTGGCCTCCCGCTCATCGGATGACATGTACAGTAGAAAGTCATCATTGTAAGTTGTTTTGGATAAAAGTACAATAGCTGAATCAGGATCTGGGTGGGCTACCACCTCTGCAAGATCATTTTCTCTGGGAAATTTCTCAGCACAATTTGAAGCAGTTGATCTGCTTTGTGTCAGTGTCCTATCAGGGTTTATTTTGTGATAATGAGGTGTTTCACCATGTTTTATTCCCCAAATATTTGAAGGTGTCTTTTTTTCCTCCACCTTTGTTTATTGGGTTGACAACATAACCAGCATGTACAAAATAACTTTTGAACATTAAACAGAGTAATCAAAAAGATGGAGAAAAACAAACAAAAGACAAAAACAAATGTAAGACAGAAATAAATAAGTCTGTATGCGATAAAAAGGAACAGTATACATATATATATACTGTATATATATATATATATATATATATATATATATATATATATATATATATATGTATACTGTTCCTATCTATCTATATTATCTATACTATCAATTAAATAATAATAATTAATAAATAATACAGAAGTCAACTAGATCAGACAATACAATATTTTTTATTTATTTTCTTCCAAAATATAAATATTTGTGCAATGTGTTACATTTCAAATGACTAAATCATTTCCATTAATTCCTTCTTTTTCCCTTGACTCTCTCCTTAAGGCAACATGTTTATGGTGGGCTGCTCCCTGGGTCCACCGATGTACTGCTGGTACACCTGGCTGGACAAAGTGTTCGTGGGCAAAGCTCTGAAAACAGTTGGCAAGAAGGTTCTGGCAGACCAGCTGGTCGGCACACCATTTTTGGGGATATGGTATTTTTCAGGTGAGAATAAATTCAGAGTTTATATTACTGTATATTATAATAATAATAATAATAATAATAACAATAATAACAACTTTATTTGTATAGCACATTTCATACAAGATATGCAGCACAATGTGCTTTACAATAATGAAACTACATGACCTAGAATCAGCATAAAACAGGCATAGCATGCCATAATTAATGGAAAATAAAACACACAGTGACGTGCACGGACATTTGGAGGGGGGCTATTGCTCTAATCTGGAAAAAAGGCAATTTATTCAAAGCTCAAGTGGATCTTTTGGTTACTATTCACAGGGCATTTGTCATAATCTCCATAACTTTAAAAACTCACGTGAAGGCAGAAGGGCTTGGCTTTCCCTCTTTCATATGCGGTGCTCCGTGTGTGAGAAAACAAAGACATGTGACTGGGGGCAGAGGGCATCACTGAGGGCAAGATTGGATGATATAGCGATTTAATTTGATTTAAATTTGGTAATGATGGTCATATTATCATACTGATGCAGCCACTACAGCAAAAGAAAGAAAGAAAGAAAAGTGTATTTAGGCTCTTTCACCAGAGGGGCAGCTAAGCCAATCAGGGCAAACGGGCAGTTGCCTGGGCAACAATAGCCCGTACCTGTGCACGTCCCTGCACTTGATAATAGTAAAAAATAAGATTAAATGAGATGAAAATAGAAGACATAGAATGCATTAAAATAAGATGGAATGCAAAACCCACTAAATAAATAATAAAAAAATAAAGTTAGGAATATTAAAATCATCAGTGGTGGAGATTAGAATTTCTTAAAATGGAAAACTCAGAAAGTATTTCGCTTTGAGTGCACTCTATATCATCTGGCACTCTACTGCTGTTGCTCTAAGCAGCCTGTATTCTTCATCCCTTAGTGCACACATACACACCTCAGCATTTGTCATGGTGTTGGCACATAAGCAGTTTCTCTATGACGCACACACACACACACACACACACACACACACACACACACACACACACACACACACACACATACACATACACATAACACAGAGTCCCAGTACTGAGTCAAAGGTTGCACTTAAAGACGTGAATGAAGGAAGTCATAAGACGATGAGTGTCAATATCAGAGGTGGATAGAGTTCAAAGGTTGTCCGTGATTAACAGTTTGGATTTGACTGAGGTTTTGTTTGTGAATATCAGTCTATCAGTCATGTTTTATAAGAGTTCCTTCAGCATCTGCCCTTACCTGAAGTCGGCTTTGATGAAGCGTGGCGCTGACGCATATCTGACAGACAACTTTTTATTGCAGGTATGGCTGTCATGGAGGAAGACACTATAACCGAAGGATTGAAGGAGTTTAAAGACAAATTCTGGGAAATGTACAGGGCAAGTACACTTGTTAGGCTCCTATATTTAGGTCTGGAGCAGGTCTTGATCAGAATCTCTCCTTTTAAGAACTTATCAACAATGTGACAGACTGCATATTTCCACTTAAATAATAATAACAACATTTTCCAAGATTTGTCCCATCCTTTCCATGGCTGATGAAGAAACACTTGTTCATGCATATTGTCTCATCTGATTTTGACTACTGTAACACCTTTCTCTGGCTAACCTAAATCAGTTATTAGCCAACTATTAACTACTGACAAGTACTGCTATTATACTATTAACCAAAACTAGAACATTTTATCATATTACCCTATTCTTATTTATTTGCATTGGCTCCCTGTACATGCTAGATATGACTTCAAGATTGTACTTTTAACTTGTAAAACATTACACAGACTTGTAGTTTATGCCACTATCCATTTTTGTGTATTTTGCTAATGTTGCCATACACGGTCCAGCCATATTCTAGGTTTCAACCTAGTCTAGTTGTTTTTGTTACTGCTGACCCTTTGAATTGTGGTCAATCATTTGTGATCACCCAACCCAACACATCACCACATGCTAAATGAATTTATGAAATAATTCTGAGTTCTGAGTTTTTTTTTTAATAATGTCAAAGAAATTATTCTTTGAAAAAGCTCACTGGCGGTTTCTTCTAAAATGATTTGTAAAGACAGATATCTTAGTTGCCCGGCCAACTGAAAGTGACAGTTTGAACAATGTTTGTGCCGTGTCCACTTTTGTTTTTGCTCATCTTTGTTGTTCTTACCTGCAGGCTGACTGGTGTTTTTGGCCTCCAGCTCAGATGATCAACTTCTACTTCATCTCGCCCACATTCCGCATAATTTTCATGAACTTTGCCGACTTAGTATGGTCCACCTATCTCTCCAACCTCAAACACAGAGTAAGTTAGCCAGATAAGTAGACATTCTGCTGCTTGTGCTGGAGAGTTTTTATTTTTCTTTTACAAAAGGGATCTGTTTTTCTTTACTTATATGACAATTGACTTGTGCTTTAAAGTTTTTAACTCAATGGGTCTTATATGTGTTATGGATGCTTCATACAAAAAAAAATGCATCCAAGAGAAAGTTAAGAGTAGATTTTAAAATTGAACTGTATTGATTATTGTGCTTCTGTAAATCAAGGGGTTTTATGATAAGATTACCTGGTTTCATATGATCTCTGTTACATTGTGTGTACATTGTTGATGTTGTCTCAGTGTCTCCATCTCAAGAAATGTGTTTTTGTTTTTGTAAGAATTAGGAGAGAATGATGTACTGCATATGTAATATATACACTAGATATATTCACAGTGTATGCAGTATATTTTAAAACTTGTTCAGTAATTAAATAAAGTAAAGTCATGTTGATTGTATTAATATGTGTATTGGTTTCTGCTGTGTTGACAGGATGACAGCCACCCCACTGAGCAGGAATCAGACAGCAGTGCTGTGGATGTAGGCCTACAGCAGGAAGCACTCCCACCGTCCAAACCTCTGGAGACCAAAGCTTAGAGACGGAGTTCCTGCTCAACTGTGAAGTCGTTCATTTCTATCTGTTCAATCTTTCTGCCTTGTTTTGCGAGACTATTATAACCGAGTGCTCTTTCCTCCGACAAGCCGTTCCTCTCCAAGTTTAGAATGACCACATGTTTCTGTCTGAACTCAGAGGACTTGAGTTAGTTAGTTAGTTCAGTTAGTTTCATTGTATTGCTGTGTCATGCCCACATGGGATTACAAGACACCACAAACTTATTTAGCAAACGTCTTCCAGCCGCATACACAAATCATTCGGAGAAATACATGAATACAAATATATACATACACATATATATATACACACACACAATTATATTGCTAAAGTGCCTGATTTTGCACTGCCAAACACACCACGAATGGCTCCCCGTTGAATTTGTAAGCTGATTCACATACTACAACTCCTCCCCTTCCCATTGATGCCCTGCACGTCCATATCTACCCTGGAGTTATGGAGACAACCCAGCTCCAAAAACACACACACACACGCACACACACAGTATACAGCGACTTGAAGTGAAGTTTAAGTGAAAGTGCTGGAACACTTTTCCCTTCATGTTTGTAGTTTTAATGTCTCTCCGTCCAATTTGTCTGTTTATTTATATTTAAATTATGTGCACTCCTGTAGGAACATTCAGGGATGAAAAGCTGTTTCACTGCCTGCCTCTGATTGTTGTAGTGTTTTTATTTATTTATCACATTCTAGGCAAGAGTGCAACTGCTGCCATTAACACAACATGCAACTTCCAGTTGTTGGGAGGGTTTTATAGTGTGAAATTCAAATCGTTGTTGTTGCACTCAAAGATTTAAACGGTACAACATCCAACAGAGGGGCATTCCTTTTATTTCTCTGCTGTTTTATGTTTCTGGTATAGTGGGACAAAAATAACCCTTATTGATGTGAAACAGTTTTCATGTTTTTGACACTTATAATGACCCGTATAAACTTTGCCTTGAGACAGGCTGAAGCTGGGAAATTCATTCATTTTCAAACTGTGCAGTAGTTTTATACTGGTTAGTGTAAATGGGACTTGGTACTGTACTAGACTACACGTTTAGTGGTGTGCAATTTTCAGACCTTTTCAGATTTTTACATTAGTGTCTGTGGAATATTTGGCGCCAGAGTGTGTGACATCACACTAGAGTGGAGAGCAGCTGTACACCGCTCTTAACACAGACATGTTTCATTGGTTTGAGAATTTGAATTGAACGGCATGTTAAAATCTTATAAAGATGCAAAGTCATTAATGAATAATTGCATTTCAATTTTATGTAAGTTTAACGAAAAAAATATATAAAACAGTTCCCAGTGCTCACAATTTAAACAATCAAAATATATCTAGTTTTTCATATAATTAGGCCCATATATTTTAACTTTTAAAATATTTTTTTAATGGCCTGTTCAGTCACTTGTACAGCAAAAAGAAGGGTAAATCACCTGTTATATGTACCTGAAGGTGCCTTTTATGTCCTGGGTGGGACACAGATAAAGTTGAAGTTAAAGTTGAAGTAGACATTTTCACACCTTAACATATTGAACATCTTTCATACATTATGGGTATTATTCAACCTTTAAAGCCAGCAATCCAATTCATTGCCCATATATTTTAACTGTCTTTTTAGTGGCCTGTTCAGTCACTTGTACACTTGTACTTTAACATCCAGCGTTCACACAACAATTTATTCAAAATATTAGAGCCCTCAGCAGTAGAAAGCAAGAACATAGATATCACTTTCAATACAGAGCACTGTTCAAACATTGACTATCCAGCCTGAAGGATTTGATATGCACCAGCCCAGCGTTTAGAGCACACCTCCTCAGGCACTCACACATCCTGCTGTCAAGGATGTAGATGTATTTGAATGTTGTCGATATTACCGCTAACCTTTTCCTCTTTCAACATGCCTGCAGCGATGCACCTCACTGTGCTTGTGTCCCTGTTTGCGGTGACTCTCTGTGAAAGTAAGTCAACATTTCACATTACGTGTTTAGTTGATGTATTTAACCTGTGTGAGAATTTGAATTGAACGTAATATGGAAATCAAAAGATGCAAAGTTACGCAAACGGGGAACTTCCTGCAGCGAGAGGCAGGTTTGTTGGCGGTATTTTTTTTTTCTCAACACACAGGAACACAATATATTTAGTGTAATTTGTATGCATTTAACAGCAATAGGCCTATCTGAGCTCAGGATTGCATCAAAAGTTGTACAACAATCAGCCTATAGTAGCCTAACACAGAAATAGTTGGCGGTATGTTAATGTGTGTTGCTGATGCAAGTCGAAGTTTGCCTTTCTGCATTTTGAAGTGAAGTAGCCTATGAACTGCTAGTAAATCATAAGAGAAGTTAAAGTAAATGGCAAGGTCACGCCTGGGTGGAAACTGAAGTGAATCAGTGAAAGGGATCCTGAGGTAAACCTACATGTCGCGTCTGCTACTTCTGCATTGTACGCACACAGACACGTGTACACAATGCCAGCTGATCGCCAGCTGTTTTTCTGCATCATCAGTAGCCTAAACACACATCATGACAGATATTTAGTTCTGCGTTATTAAACACGGCAGCAGCCTAATCTGGATCTCAAACTGAACGGTGCCTAAAATACCGAAAAACAGCTTAATTAGTTGGCGAAACAATCTCACCTCAAGGTCCATTTAGAAGCTATTATGGCGCATTTGATCGTGTCACACAATCTTCATCAGTAGATATGGAGCAGTTACTGGATGACGTTTTCAGATCCTTTACGTACAGTTAGAAAAATTACCAATGCCACACAGTAAAATAATTCATTACAAGTAAAAGTTATGCATTGGAAATATAACTCAAGTAAAAAAAAAAGTATAATTAGGAAAATGTATTTAAACTATCAAAAGTACTCAATGCAGAATAAAATGTCCCCTGTGCGTGTATACAATGTACTGTCATATAGCATTGGATTATTATTAGCCTACTCATGCATTCATGTTTAAACAGCATTTTATTCATGTAGTTGGTTGATGTTAAGCTAATATTTAATCATTTTATAAAGGGCTGCAACTAATAATTATTTCCATTGATCTGCTAAGTATTGTCTTGATCAATTCATTGATTGTTTAGTTTGTACAACATGAGAATATAGTGAGAAATGCCGTCACAATTATTGAAACCTTCAAATGTCTTTTGTTTGACCAACAGTCCAAACCTCAAAATGGATTACAATTAAACATTTGTTGTCATTTGAGACCAAAAAAAAGCAACTTTTTGTATTTGCGAAACGTAAACTATGAAATCTTTACATGAATGAATGATCATGAATTAGAAATACTCAAGTAAAGTACAGATATTTCACATTTGTCACCTGGGCTTTAGCTACTGAATGGACTTAATACGTTTTTCTTTCAACTTTTCTTTTTCAAATGTGTGTGTATTTAAATGTAAACATTTAATTTCAACATAAATGCTGAATGTACATTCATTCCTATTTTTCATAAACAAAATGAAATGTCTTGGTTGTCATATTCTGCTTAATGCTTAAAGATCTACTGCTTCTGTAATAGTTACTGCAATGCAAATATACAATAGTGCATATGAAATGTGGCAATAGTCTACAGTTTATTACTCCATACCAGCTTGCTATTGACCACTTTTTTGTTGTTGCGTCGTCCAAGTCTGCTGGACTGAACCAGTGGAGCTGGGAATGGCTAACATTGTGGTAATGGATTAGTGTGTCCTACGAGGCTGCCGTTGCTATGGCTAGGAAACTGTTAACAGGAAAAAGTTGAATAAAGTCATAGCAGCAAGTAGCACAGTGTGTTCAATGTGTCCCCTCGCACATTGTGATAACACAAATATTGGACCTGATACTCTACTTCTTAAAAGAGTGGAATAGAGTGGCTAAACGTATCTGATTCTCCAACAAGCCTCCCTTGTGTGAAGTCTTGATTGGCTACTCACCCAATTACTCATGAATCATTGTTTTACTGCTTTAACACCCACTTACTTGTATTAGATGAGATGGGATAAGGAGGACGCTTGTGTTAATTTAGTGTGTATTGCATGGCTGGGCGCCCATTAGGGAAGACAATACAAAATAGACTAATTTGCACGGTTCATTTTTATACAGTATTTATTTATTTGAAGTAATATTGAATTGCTTACATTAAAATGTAAGAACAAATTAATTTGATCATGATAGCTTTGTGACTCGAATGTGATACAGAGGGAAAAACTTGGGCGATTCCAAGTTCAGTACTGTGTTTGTGCATAGTGTGTCATAAAATGAAGCTAATCTAAAGTGGAGGTGGGCCCTTAAGCTTAGTCACCTCCTTTGCATAGGACACATTATTCAGCTGCGCCTCTGCTTTTGGTTAAAAATATCAGTTTTGTGGGTGCCCAGATAGCTCAGTTGGTAGAGCGGGCGCCCATATGTAGAGGTTTACTCCTCGACGCAGCATCCCGGGTTCGACTCCAACCTGTGGCCCTTTGCTGCATGTCATTCCCCCCTCTCTCTTCCCCTTTCATGTCTTCAGCTGTCCTGTCAAAAATAAAGGCCTAAAATGCCCCAAAAAATTATCTTCAAAAAATTAAAATGAAATACGAGTTCTGTTATCAACTTTGAAAAAGCCAACACTCCGTTAGCCTTATCTTGATCAGGTGCAAATGCTGTTCATCCTCCCAACGTTTTTTATGCTGTTTGTTTCTTTGCAGACAACACCACTTCCTCCACAATCAAACTTTCAAAGGCGATAACCATAAGTGCTGCACACCACACCAGTTTGGCTGCAAAAAAAAAACCACTTTATTCAATGTGACAACCGACGACACACAACAACCTCCAACAACAACACACCAGATTACCACTGCCGTCATTTCAAAAAACATTTCATCATTACCACCGCCTTTGACTTCCCCACAAACACCCAACAGGACAGAGGAAACACATCCCAGTGTCACTCCTCCTCAGACTACAACGACCAACCAGACGTCCAACCAGACCGTTTTCCACGGATCAACACTCCCTCCGGCACCAGAATCCCCAAACATCACTGCAACCATCACTGTAAACATAACCAGCCCAGGTCAGACTACTGTCAGAGCTGAGGGTTTAAAGGTTTATTCTTTATTCTGAATCAGAGAACGGTGAATCTACACCTCAAAATATTTGAAAAATGTGACAAAATAGTGACAAAAATCCTGCAACATTTTCACTCATTTAGATATGGTTCCTTCGTAATTGTTTTTGTGGTGAAAGAGATCAGTCCTAGAACTGAGTGGAGCATTAAAATAACTGCAAGGCTGCAACTAACTTTCATTCACTCTAAAGCTGCATTGTTACATGTTTGGCCAATGGGGGATCTTAGAAGAAGACTCCAAACCTGCTGTCTTTTTTTATATACAATCTTACGTAAGAGTCCTTCTGTCCTCTAACACACTTCCAGTAAAAATTTAAGACCGCAGTTGACCTTTGAGGTTTTTACTAGAGGCAATTGAGAAACTGCAAAAAAAAACATTACTGTACAATACATAAAATGATAGGGATTACAGAAACAGCTGTAATAAAAGAGTACATACAGATAATCCCCCAACAAGGGTATTAGGGAAGCATATAAAAGTTTCTTGTTGATATTTTTTTATCCACAGATCTGACAAAAGGCTAAATGTAGCAATAGCCTTTTTCACACTGCACATAGCCCCAGGATAACAGAGCTGTCAGCCTTGGGCTAAGAAAGGTTTCCCACTGACACATTCCAAGTGGGCTAACATCGCTTTTAGCATAGGGTTTGCTGGCCCTGCTGTGGACCAGCTTTTTGCTGGCAAATTTTAGAATTGCAAATATTTATTTTTTAACAACCTTTTTTTTTGGACTGAAGCAGAAATGTAGTGTATCTTTGTTTAGTAGTTAAGAAGGTGACTTCTTGGTTTGTCTCACTTCAGGTCTTTCACATGGGTGGGAAAAAGATGACATAGCAGCAAATCCCGGCCTTGTGGCTATCCTTTGCATCTTCTGTATCATCGTCGTCCTTGTGCTGGTGGTTATCAGCGTGAAATGCATCCAATCGCCTAGGTCCAACTTCGAGAGGCTTGAAGACGTGCCGATGGTGAGTTAGAAAACAGGAACCTGATGTTCAGATTTTAAATTTTTTTTTGTAAAACTACATTTTAACTACTTACAGTTTTTTCCAACTGCTTACACGTTTTCAAAACTACTATATGTCTCCTTTTTTCAAAACTCTACACACAATTCCCAAAACTGCACACAATGTCCAAAATGCCTCACATCTCCTTCAAAATGAAACACTGCATTCAAATACCATAAACACATCTCAAAATGAAGCATTTGCATCAAATGGCAAACACTTTTTTCATAATAGTAAATTTTTGGATATACCATGTACACATTGTTGTTCTAAATCTAAAGCTCTTTTGTCTTTCATAGGCTTATATCTACATTTACAATGTTCTAGAGAGAAAGTAATCTGCTGAAAGTGGTTGAAAAGTGCACTGTAAAAAACAATGTAATGTTACAGTAAAAGAGAAAATATTGATTGGGCAAAACATGTTTGTAAGAGTAGCAGAGTGTTGTATACAGTAGCATGAAACAAGAAAACAAAAGTACAAACATATGTAAACCAAAGGTATCATTTTTAAAATAAAGTGTGTGTGTGTGTGCGTGTGTGTGTGCGCTTGTGTGTGTGTGCGCTAGTGTGTGTCTGTGCGCTTGTGTGTCGGGGAGGGGGGATTGTATGCACTTTGCGCGAAACAAAGTCTGATTGATTTGTAATGCTGAAATAGTCATTAGATAGTTGCATGCAGTATGGACGCCACTGTAAAGCTACTCAAAATGGGCTTCTCTCATGGTCAATCCGTGGTTGAGCACATGATGAATACATGTGGCCCTGATCTCATCAGAGATGGCTCTCCTTCTTCCTCTTCTTCCCTCCTCATCCTCCTCCTCCTCCTCCTTGTTGTTGTCCCCTGTCTCTCCCTCCTCCTTCTCCTCCCCTTGCTCTCTGTCTATTGTTGGCATCCATTGTTCAAAACGGGTAATCTGACCTTTGACCTATGTATGTGTGATTGGTTAGTGTTCAATTATGACATAATGTGTTTGCAAATGTGAGGAGTGTGTGTGTGCCCTGGCAACATTTTGATTAGTTGTGTTTAGAAAAGGAAAGCAAGTCACTTCCTGTTGATTTTTGTGTCTTAGGTAGAGAATTGTGTGTAATGTTTTGAAAAAAGTGTTTTATGCAATTGAAAACTGAGTGAAAGGCTGAAAAATAGCTTATGGTTTTGGAGATTTGCTGTGTAGTTTTGCACTTTGAGTGAGAGGTTTCAAAAATCGTGTGACATGAAAAGATTTTGTGTGTCAGCAGTTGGAAAAAACTGTAAACATAATCCAATCTTTACGTAAATGGGTAGACTACATTACACATTTGGATGAGTGTGAAAAAGGTTATTCCTAGTTCTAAGCAATGTGAGTAGTATACTGGTGAAACCAGTTGGTCATCTTTCATGAAATTTTGTACCAACATTCATTGATTGTCTAGTGCATAATACATGCAAAAGTAAAGACGCTAAATACACTTTTTATTTAGTGCTAATTAGTGTTAAAGCTTTAGTGCGTAACTTTTTCATATTAATGAACATCCATTCTAGCCATTCCCAAATTAGTTGCTACGAAGCTAATTAAGACTATCAGCTCCACACAACTCTCTCTGCATGGCTATGTTCAGAAGATTGTGTCGTCCGGCGAATTTGCCGTGCAGAAGCTTGAGTGAAGATAATTACCTCTTCTGAAGAGTCACATCATGTTTTTTTAATCCTCCGTGTCCTCCTAGCATACTAGCAACTGCGTGGAGGAGGGGTGGGGGCTTGTTGAGGGTTGTTGTCATGACTTAGAATTCCTCATGGGGGCGACAGAAACTACGCACTATAGCTTTAACGTTAGCAAGCTAACAAACTACTATAGAAAGGGAACATGGTAAACATTATACTTGCTAAACATCAGCATGTTAGCATTGTAACTGTGAATGTTAGCATGCTGACGTTAGTATTTAGGTCAAAGTACCGCTGTGTCTAAGAACAGCTTCACACCCCAGCTAGCATGGCTGCAGACTCTAGGTCATATATGTCATTTTCCTAAAATTGATTGCCAAATTCTTGAAGACATGACATTTTGACATTACATAAGCATCATAACATAAGCTTCTGTAACACTTTTAACATTGTTACTACACTTAAATGAGACAATTTAACTCTAAGCAAAGATGGAAGATGACAAATAAATTGTATGAGACAAAGAACCAAGAAGAATACACAGTAAACAATGATAAACATGAATACATATAGTGGGGTTGTGCCTTGTGTGTGCAAGTTGCCTGGTATTTCCACCAGCAGGGGGCAACATTCATTAGGTAAAATATGATTAAAAAGTGAACACGGTGTGACTCTGGCAGCAGTAAGCTACAGTCTACAGTCTTGCTCTACAGGAAATTGAACCATCAACCCTGGCCGTGTTAGCCTGGGTAAACCCTGACGAACTTCCGGCAAATTTGAGATTTGCTCTGCAGGTCAGTTACAACTGAGAAGGGTCTGGTGTTAACCAGGCTATGGCCGTGTAAGAGCTGGCATTTAAAATGGATTAACTGGCATGTGTCATCTTCTTCCCCCTCTGTAGTCATAGTTTGCTGCTTACTCTTTTACACAAACAGGAAGCCTGACTCCATTTGTCAGAAACAGGACAGTGTGTGTGGTGAGCATGTAATGACAAAGCACTTTCTTCAGAAAATTCAAGTTTATCATCAGCACTGTATCAGTGCGTCAGCATGTATTCAGACACTTTAAACCTGTAGGCTCAGATGTCACTTCAGATGAAAGTGTGACCAAGCATCAGATCTCCACTGTGTGAAAAACGGAGACGAAAGCAAAACACTCATTGCCAGCTATCTCTAAATCTTTATTGCCACACAAGTGCAGCCGCTGTAAATAGCTTTCAGGACGTTGTGTCGGATTAGAACAAAGTGTACTGCGTACACGGCAGCATGTACAGTACATGGCCAACAACATATGAGTCCACACACAAAAACCGCTGATTTCCCAAACTAAGCAGGTGATGATGAGCAGATAACTTGCAGGTTTGATAAGTGACAGGACTTTATTCTGTATATTAAAAGGCAATTTTACATATTTTACATCTACATATTTAGTGAAAATCTTATCTTATTTTTTCCTGCATGTGGAGCTTCTGAACAGAATCAAACACATCTTCACACTGCACTCCATTTAATGTTCACTAAATTAACATTGGAATGCTGCTTTGCAACTCCTTTTTAACACCACACTGGTTGCAGGTTGTTATAAATATGTTGTGTTCCTTTTAACCCTTTTGCTGTTTCCTTTCATTTCTCCAGAGAAATGTCACAGAGGAGTCTCCATTCGCCCAGTACTCAAAATGACAAAGGGGGCTTCAGACACTGAAATCCAGGAGGAGTCCAGTCTGCTGTACAACTCTTATTTCTTTACAAAACACTTTTGTCAATGACAGTGGAGTATTTCTGCCCCAGCTTTGACCTTTGACCTGCTTGTTTGGCTGCTTTTAATTCTGCTGATTGAAGCTGAATCAACTCTTTCTCCATAGTTTCTTTTGAAAAAAGAATCAGCCTAAAAAGCATATTCACAATTGCACTCTTTAAATGTAACATTATAGGAATACAGTACATTTTAAGTTTCCATGATGATTTAGGGGATTTGTATTATCAACAGTGCATGGGAAGATGTATTTCCAGTATTGAAAATGTACGTGAAAATAATGTTCTCTGCATGTATAAATGTATTTTTGGGCAATTATTGTATACATAGAAACGTAATTGGAATGTACAAGTGTATGTGAAGTATACAGTTTGTATTATGTTATTTATTATCATAGATTATGTATAAATGTCTACCCTGGCCTGAGACATCCAGTGTAGATTATTTTTGATGTAGAAATAAACGTATTGGTTGAGTTACATTTTAGCAGGAACAGTGAAGAAAACCCAATTTATTGGAATAATTATAGCCAAGAAATATTAAGACTGCCAACTAACCAAGGGAAGAGATGAGATAACAAAGGAAACCTATTTAGACTATCTACAAATAATGCCAACAAGTGCACTTTGGCTTGCTAAACCTGCAAATTCAAATACTGGTAGTTTATCTTGGTTGGATCTGCTGTTAGCCTGGTCCATTAGATTATTTCTGCCTTCTAAAAACAATGAAACTAGTCTGCAGAAACATAACAGGCCTTTTTTTTGTACAGCTAAAGACAAATGTTATATATCTGTCACATACAATGTTGACACATAAAGTCCTCTACATGTTCTGTGTGAGAGGACTACATGAAATGTGTCAACATTGTATGTGATGACTGAAACACACACACAGCCTTCTTCCAATAGAAAATGAAACATTCAGACTACTTTCAAACTATTTGGACCAAGTAATTTTGCTGCACGTTTACGCTCAGGGGTTGCAGTAAATCCATGCTTTTTAAAAATCTGGATGATCTGATCATCATATAAACCTCTTCTGTGTGCATTACACAATTGCTGCCAGACAGATGTAAAGCACATTTGTGATATTTTCAATGAAATAAAAGGAATATTTCTAAAACCGTTAAAAGTACTTTATTGCTTCTCCATATCACTGGTCAGGGGCGTTTCTAGGACTTGAGGAGGTTCAGGGCTTAGCCCGGACCCATCTAATTCTATACTGAATGCAATGCAAAATGGGGATTGACTTGCACAGCTTGTTTATAGCCAGTGCAGTGTTTATTTTAGCTGCCCAGTTTGTAGATGTAGGTTAAATAGCACCAACATTTGGCCTAATCATAACTGGCCTGGCAACCCAAAGGCCAAGGTTTTGCTTCCAGGTCTGTGTGGACTTAATTTACTCTTCCCTCTTTTGCATCTTTTGATGTAACCTCCTTAAATGTGCATATGACCGTTATTCACCTCAATGATACATTAATTAATTTTAATGCATTAATAAACCCCTGGACTGTAATATTTCAGATGTTTGAGCAAGATTTCTGCTCATGTTCAAAACTTTGTGCACAATCAAAATATAACTCATCCCATCTGTGTTCTCTGAGATTTGGAGGAGTCGTGATGTTTTGATAAAAAATAAAGTTATACACTATTACAATAATAAAGTCACAATATTTCAGATAAGAAAAAATATAGGCTACTGGACAAAGTTACAGTTATACCATGAGTTCTACAAAAGAAATGTAAGAACTGCGAGTGCCTTGGATAATATGTGTTTTCATTATTTGCAAGTACCATTTTGGGGCTTTTTTATTCTATTATACTAATAAAAAATACAAAATAAAAAGAGAGAGAGAGAGAGAGCGAGCGAGAGAGAGAGAGAGAGATAGAGAATGAGGAGATGTTGTCACAACACAGCCCCGCCCCCAGAGATCCTCCCCCCATAAAACATTTGGGGCTGTAGCAGGGGACGCCCAGGCTTAACAATGCCTCTGTCCTTGTTGTGATCCCTGACTCAGATTGATGTTATGCTCAGAAGAACCATCCAGCACCCTGTCTGTTGTCTTTTGACCAACACTTAAACATGTCAAGTTTGTCCAAATAGATGACTCAGATTCAAGAAATAAAGCATGTTGTCTGCAGGGTTTGATAGTGAGGGTTACCCTAAAAGGTCAGAGCCAGTAAGAGGACTGTGCCACTCCGGCCAAACTGAAAGTGATCTTGACTAAGAGTGATCTTGCTGTCTCAGCGTCTGTGTGTGTAACATCACTGAAACTTTTCCAGCAAAAACATAAGTAGAAGTAGGTCGTCTGACATACTGGCCTAACTTGTTTGCCTAATAAATCTGATTAACATATGTGAGTGGGAGGGATCAAGCCCTTATTTGAGTCCAATTGTTTTAGGTGAGACATGGATGGATGGATGGTTCGATAGATCAATAAATAAATGGGGTGAGTGATAGTAAAAAAAAATAAAAATAAATGATAGATAAGCAAAAAAGGTGTGTGTGTCAGTGTGTGTGTGTGTGTGTGTGCAGGAAAAAGGTTTGAAAGCCACAGAGCAAACCTTGTGGTTAGTGGATTAGTGTTGTTTACGTCCCACAGCTACACTTCCTGTCATGTGATCCGGCGGGGCGTCGACGTCACAGTGACGGCCGACCGGGCACGCAGGCACGCAGCGTTGCATGTTGCAGAGTTTGAAGTCTAAACTAACTAACTAATCAGCGGCAATAAAATGGAAAAGAACCATAACTGCAGCAGCATTACCTGACTGACACCTTTAACAGGTCCAGTGGAATTTCCCTGCAAAGAAAAGACGGCCGCTGCGGTGAGTTAAACTTAATCTGTACAATTAAACTTTCAAAACGTTTTCCATGAAAAAGTAAGTTCGAAAACTGAAGGGCTGACAGTTTGCTCCTAGGAAAGAAAATTCTGAAAAATCACGGATTTCAATATGGGAGTCTTGTACTATCCCTGCAGAATACATATAGGGACTTAAGGATATGTGATACTCAGACTTACTTAGATACTTCGACTGATACAAGCTTCATTAATGTTATATCTAATCCCTATTATACATTCATTAGATTTAATAGTGTGTTTGTATTGCTTCACAGCATATTTACTTTAATATTCCCATTATATTCCTGTAAATACTTTGACAAAAATTAACCAAAAATAGGTAAAAACATGAAATACTTCAATGGAACTTTGCCAGAGTATTTATATATCACTGTAATAAATTTTTCTCATTGAGAATATCCTCTACAGTGTTTATTAAGAGATCTGCGCAGCACATATTCCGTTGTAGTAGTTTCCAGTTGTGTTGTTTGTATGTAAGCAGGATTGTGTCTGTTAAACTGTTGGCATAATTCAACTTTGTGAGGAAACCCACATGGAATGTATTTCCCCAAAATATTTACGCATTCCCTCCTCCTGTCTTTATCTTCCTTCCTCCATATCTACTTCCTTCATTCTGTCTCTGTAGCCCCCCCTCCCTCTCAAAACACACACACACACACAAACACACACACACACATTCTGCACAAAGCCTCTACACAGTTAAAGTTATTCTGTTAGACCCGTTTGTCTGACGTGGAAAACTTTGGGAATCCTTTAGTCGTCTATTTACCATTGTCATGACCGTCCTCTCTGTGTCCATCAGATGGCGTGCTGCTCCACGCAGCACTGAGCCGTCTCCTCTTTCCCTTATCATCATCACCATCTGAGGGTGTTTCATCTGCAAACATTTGCAGAGCCCATGCCTAAGTCTGCTTTTGTCTGTCTGCATGACTCACTGGGTAATTCTACAGAAGAAAAAAAAAAACATTTCTCTTGTCACTTCTTTAGAAATCACTGGTGAGAAGAAGAAAAAAAAACCTTGGGCTTTTATTGACATGTGACTAAAATTCAGACTACTTGTCAGTTTTGAAGTTTCTCACGGCAGCAGTATTTTTTTCTGAAGTGTAAGGACTATTTTTGAATGTTAGTTTAAAGCTTTACGCTGTCCAGTTGCAGAAATGATGACATTTGTCATAGCTGTCGTGTTTAACAAATTGCAGAGTTGATGGTTTAAAACTCAAGAACAAAGCGGTGACAGATTATACTGTACTGATCCACTTAAAGAAATTAGTCTGCAGTAGAGAGCAAAGCAGAGTAAAAACACACCTATATCTGGATTGCTCCTGTCCCTCAGTGATTACTGTCCAAAGGCAATGTATCCTCTTGTTTGCCTGAGTGAGTAACTCAGTCACTCAGTTAAAGCTGGAAAACTACATGTGGTTTCGCTAAGCTCCTTCTTGTGTAACGAGGGCGTGACATGCAAAGATATTTGGCCTCAGCTAGTGGAGGTCAGAAATCTCTCTCTAAAGTCTAAAAACTATTTGAAGTTGAACTTAACATGTGGTGCTATTTTTAATGAAGGTTTTTGGTACACAATGACACCATTAACATCAAAGCACATGTTTATATATCACATACGGTACATCATTATACAAGTACAATGTGTAATTCCACATTGCCATGGTCCAAGAAAAGTGCAATAAAAACTATTTCCAAAATGTAGTCTGTACTAGTATGTGCAAGAATATATAACTGCAATTGTTAAAGCAATAATAAGACATTTTGGGATTTCTTTCCGAGAGTTAGATGAGAGGATTGATGGCACCTTCAGAGACACAAAACAAGTTACCCAACATGTGACCGCTAATAGCAGATGGTGCACATATAAACACAAATTGAACAAGAACAAAAACCCTCTCCCACCTCCCACCCTCTGCGGTCTCAAGGAAAACAAAACAAACAGAAATCACACCTTGCCTAATGACTCTCCTCTAATTCTGGTGGGGTTGAGGTCATTAAGTCTGATATTTGTGCTGCTGTGCTTTCCCATAGGCTGATAGTTGATGATTTGGCTTTGTTAATCCTTGCTGTAGAGAGCTAAAGCATAACTATGTCCAGAAAATACGCCAACCACTGTTTTATACAAATCGAGTGGGGGGAGCCAGTGCTGAGCTATCATTTTCTTTGTAGCGGTTGAGCCGGCTAGCCAAATGTTCCTCTGTGTCCCAAGCAGGTGTGATTTAGAGTTGTCATTAAGTAACAAAACAATTGGGTCAGTAGGAATTCGACATCCTGTCACATACTGTATTATTGATGTTGTTTTATTCCAAAACTCATGCACCTGTTCACACTCCCAGACCATATGCAGGAAAGTTCAAGTTTGTTCAGGTTAAAACTATTTATTTGATATCCTATTACTGTAGAGGTAAGACATGTCAGTCATAATGATAGTAATAATTCGTAGAGATGTGTGGGTGGTAGGGGTGAAGGGGGTGAAGGTTGTGAATCTCATTTTGCGGGGAAGCTCTTGGAACGTTGCTTAGACGGTCCTTATCGGCTCAAATCTTAACAGACCTATCTGATGTGCGTCAACGACTGCATCATAAGACGTCTTGGGTGTTCACTTTATGACGGTTGGTTGTAGATATTTAAGACAAGGACACCGCTGTTGAGATAGTTAATCATTACAAACTCTGCTGTGCTAGGACAGGAGGGTTCACACAATGCACACAGGGAACTTTTGAACAACTGCAGCACAAGATGTTATGAGATGTGTAATATATCATGCTGCTAGTCAATGTGGAAATGGTTAAATGTGCATGTGCGACTCCCAACAAAGACGGAACAGAAGTGAGATGCCTCACTCTGTAGCTAAAACAGAGAGCTCAACACACAGGGTGAAAAGAGGAGCTGCAGCAACGTGCAATACAACAACAATATGATGTAAACCTCTAAATACAATTATGAACCTGAAAATTAGCATAATATGAGCACTTTAAGTGGTTGACATTCCTAATGTACCTGCCGTTAATGAAAGCAAGAATTAGTTGACTTCTCTGAGACCTTGCCAATTAGACCCTTAAATAGACGTTAAATGTAGTTGTCATTTCAGAAAAATCACAACTGGCTACGTTAATGACAACTCCTTGGTGGATCACTCCTAAGAAACTCTTCATCTTTAAATGTAGTGCTGCACAATATGACATAAAATCAAAATCACAATTAATTGCACATTTGACCTCAATAACGATAAATGAATGATAATTAATCACGTTGTTCTAAATCATCTTTTCTGAAGCCAAAATGTTTCCAGACGACGGACACTGCGTTTTTTTTTGTTGTTGCTAAGTTGACTCAGACTCTGTGTTTGAGTTATCTTCCCTTATGCTTTCCATGCGGCTGACTGGTCAGGGCGAAGTCACGTGAATACACGCAGTTGAATGTTTTTAAGGAGAAAGTAGGCTTATCAACAGGAATAAATAATCAAAATGATCGTCATGGGAAAAATACATTGATAACAACTTCAGAATTTCAAAGTCAATAAATTTGCGATTAATCATCTCAGCCCTACTTAAATGTCAGCTCACGGCAGAGAAAAGGCAGGCTTACTCATGGTCGTTACTCTGAGAAGTGAAAGACAACTGACCAAAATGTATAAAAAATTTTTTTGCTGAAGCTGTCAAAAAACTGGGGAAGAGCTGTGGTTTAAAAAGGTCTGGCAGACTGAGCGTATCAGGAGGCAGAGGGTTTCAAGCTGAGGATTTTTTTTTCTTGGATGCAAAAGAAATAAAAAAAAATACCGAAAGTTTCAGATGGATTTGTATAAAAAAAAAAGTAAAATGAATGGGCAACTATTTTGATAATCAAATAACCTTTTTTAAAGCAAAAAAGACAAACATTTGCTAGTTTTAGTTTCTTAAATGTGAAGATTTTATACTTTTCTTTTTCATACATGATAGTAAACTGGATATATTTGGGTTTGGTAGTATGGGAAATTATAAAGGGCATTTTATAGACCAATTATTAGTTGAGTAATCAATAACATAATCCGCAGATTAATTGATTTTAATATAAAAGACAAAAGGAAGCACACAGAGACTTGGTTAGATGTTTTTCTTTTACAATGAAACAACAAACTTGATATAGTTGACAGTTTGGGATGCCGAGCGTTAATAAAACATTTGTATTGAATGTTTCCTTGTTGTGTTTTATGTTGTTTGTACAAAGATTAAACTGAATAGTAGATTGAAAGGACTATTATAGCCTACGGGGTTTAATAATCTGCTTCAGCGCCTCATATTGTGTCCCCCCCTGGAGCTACTGTAGTTTGTAACTGACACAAATTAAGTCAAATTTGGACTGCAGAGTGGAATAATGTAATGAGACCTGTGACACAACACAAATATCCAGTGAAGTGTTAATATATCAACACAACTAATACTAGAATACTGTGAAAACTGTGTTGTGTAATGTCTTCTGTGGCGGTCATTAGGGTTATCTTAACTTTAGGCTTACATTTTTTAACAACAAAGCCTGCTGTTACAAAGTGAAGTGGAGGAGTTTGAAAGACGTAGGATGTGTGGTAGGGATAATTGAGCTGCATAATGGATATGGACTGGCCAGGATATCTTGACCTCTGCTGCATTGATTTTGACCATTTAGAAGAAGAAAAATCTGTCTTTTCTGAGTCCCCAGTGCAATTCTAGAACCCTGAGGTGCCTCTATGACCTCAGGGTCTGTAGTTCAATTGTTTTTTTGAGCATTGGATGAGCCGCCTGTGTGTGTGTGTGTGTGTGTGTGTGTGTGTGTGTGTGTGTGTGTGTGTGTGTGTGTGTGTGTGTGTGTGTGTGTGTGTGTGTGTGTGTGTGTGTGTGTGTGTGTGTGTGTGTGTGTGTGTGTGTGTGTGTGTGTGTGTGTGTGTGTGTGTGTGTGTGTGTGTGTGTGTGTGTGTGTGTGTGTGTGTGTTAGAAGCACGAGTCCAACACCAAAAATGAAGTCCAACATTTTATTTATTTGGGTAACATTAACAGTATATTGTATGTACATTTTATTTCCCAACATGAGGGTCTCTGTACTGTAAACTCAAAGTGTCCACTTTTTATTAGCTAAGAAAAAGAGTCCAGTTCTCTCAGTTTTGTAACAATGTGTTTGTCAGATAATCCAGTGGGTTTTTCTTGTTGTTAGTTTATTTAGCCTTAGAAGTAGAATTACCTCAACCCATGAAGGAACACTTACATCCTTCAGTTTATCTGAGCAATTATCCACTTTGGAGATAGTTTTAACTGGACATCAACTCTGCTGACTACCAGGAATAAAATAAATATATACTGTATAAATAAAATGTGTCTAAAAGTCTAAAAAAATATATACTCGAATCAGCCTGAAATATTCCCCGATGTGGAATGTGAACCCTCACCAAGTTCCCTTAAGGCTGTTTTATTCTTCTGCGTCAATTCCACACCGTAGCTATGCCGTCGTGACCCTTTCGGAGTTCTGCGTCGGGGTTGCTTTGCATCGCGGTGCATTTCACCGCCATAACGCTAGGGGGTGATAAGTCTGAGGTTATTTGCGAAGTGTCTGCCAGCCAGTTTATGGAAAGCAAACTTTAGCACTACTGCCCACAAAGTAGTGCTTGCTGGCGAAGTGCTAATTTCAAAACGTTACTGACATATAGAGACTTTACAAACGGATAACTATCAACACACGAGTTGACCAATCGCAGTCCTTGCGGTCTGCGTCGCCTTGACGCAAACTTACACATTTTTGGAGGGGCACGTTGAGTTACGGCGGAGTGCTTGGCAGGGGTTTGCGGCGACGCAGAGGGGTCTACGGGGGTACGGCGTCGATTCGATGCCGAAGCATAAATCAGCCTTGAGTGTCTTTAATGGTAGATATGGGCCTGAATATGTATACAGTGTTGTGAGCATTTTTTTAAATGTCTCCTAATTTAATTTGGCTTTCGAACACTAGACGACACATTTTGTCCCTGCTGTGGAGTTATAACTTCTGTTTATTGTGTTAAACTTAGTGCAGCAGTGTTTCACCACTGCTTGTGTGTGTGTGTGTGTGTGTGTGTGTGTGTGTGTGTGTGTGTGTGTGTGTGTGTGTGTGTGTGTGTGTGTGTGTGTGTGTGTCTGTGTCTGGCTTCAAAATAAACAAATAAGTTCATCGAAGTATTAAAAGTGCTTTTATGTACCTTTCTGGCTGGGTAGAAAGACTTTTCAGCCTCTGTCATGCTCATAGATCCATACGTCATCACTGAGCACATGGTAATGCCAGGTGGTGTTGATGAGTCATTTGAATACTTTATATCGTCATTAATGTTTAGTTTTTTAGGCCACTTGCACTTTCATTTTTCTTTAATATATTAGAGATTAAATGCATTTTTACTTCCTATACTATGTATTGTGTTTCTTTCTTGTGTTGGGTTTGCACTCCAATCAAATTAATCAAATGAATCAAATTAAAGAAAGGTTTAAAGTGATTCTGGTTTGGGCAGGAAAATTGAACGCCAGAAATCTCGGCAGATAGTGAAATGATGGATGATTACTTTGCCAGTAAACAGTAACAGACATTTTCTGTTCATTTTTTCATATAAAACAGCAGCTGTCTTCCTTATTTCCACTTAAAGCGAACATATTCTATTAGTATACTTTATAATGATCAAGTTGTAGTAATGTCTTCTGATAAAACTGGATTATGGAGTGATGAATGTCATTTTAAAACTACCTCTCTTTGTTGTTGTTTTTTTGTTTTAGCTGCTGCAACAAATAACCAGCACCAATGTCTCGGCTTGAGGTAAATAATGTTCACACACACACACACACACACACACACACACACACACACACACACACACACACACACACACACACACACACACACACACACACACACACACACACACACACTGTGCATCACGCCCTGTCTCTCTGTTTAATGATGAATGTGTTTGGACTTATCTCAGGGCCCTAAAGGTTTTATCTGTACTTCAGGGCTTTGTTCGCAGTTAATAAAGACACAGGGGACACACACATACACAACACATACTAGTCAGGGTCACATCAGTTGTTGTTTAAAGCTAGAAGCATTTAAACTGGCTTTTAATTTATTATCTTGTTCTAAACAGGCACATTTTCAACGGGCCCTGTACTAGTAAGTTAAAGTACAAAAAATCCAACTTTCATGAAAACATTCTGTTTATGTCTGCCTGCAGAGTTAATCATGGCACACACACACCTTCATAGAGAGGTAGAAGGTTGATTGGAGACTTTGCACCCCCGGGTGTCATTACACATACAGGTGAATGTTTCCAGCTTTGCATCAGAGGAACAGGCTTCTTCTGGCTGGCTGTTATTTGCTCACACATATCACACGTCACTCGCACAGTGGGAAGGTTTATCCAGCCCCACTCCTCTCACCATTAGGATGATTTAATATTCATTTTCCTAATTAGGAAAACAGCAATGGCTTTGATTGCTCTCATGAAGGACAAACGTGTCCTGATGAAATGCTCTTATCATCTCTGATTACTTGTCTTTGTGTGTGTCCGTGTGTGGAGAACGACTGCACTGTATGTGTGCAATTTCTTTATCTGTGAGCATATGTATACCTATGTGTTATGCATGGTAATAGAGTGCAGAAAAGTCTGTATATGCTGTGCAGAGCAGATGGGAGCACAGTGGATTGTGGAATACCTATGGCGTTAGACTTTGGATGCATGTTTGAGCAGCAAGAGGTCTGAGCTGCCACCGTTAGCACTCAACACACACACTACTCCCTTTGATGGCTTAAATGTTCCACAGTGATATATCTTTTCCTTTTTTATTTTGACCAAGACGTCTGATTCTAGCAAAAAACAAATCTGCACTGTGGGGAGCAGTCAGGCTTCATCAATCAGACCCATTGGTAGCAAGGCAAGGCAGCTTTATTTATATAGCAACAAGGCAGTTCAAAGTGCTTTACATGAACCATTAAAGAGCAGTTAAAAAAAAAAAAAAAATCTGTTAAAGAGAATGTGAAAACAGCTAAAATAGAATAAGACAGGTATGAAATACATGTCAGACAACATACAGATCCTAAATATTAAGCACTGTGCTCTTCTTATGAGGTGAACAGTCCACCAATAAACTTCCGAGCACAAAAGGCTGAATTATGACAGCAGTTGTCTGTGTTGTTTTGCAAGAAAATGATTGGTGGAAGGTGTCTAGAGCCAAATCACAAGGATCTGTTCAGTGACACTAGAGCAGAGTGTCTGACTAATGACACTCTAGGCTAACTGACTAATTTGCAAAAATACATCAAGACACATAAACAGCAGAGAGAAAGATTTGTCAGATAATAAATCCAAAATGAAAAATAAAACAAACTATTGTAATGGAGGGGAAATTGAGAGAAGCTCCAACTGAACTAAAACTTGATTTGCTGCAACAGATTGTAGGCCTTCTGTTGAATTGTTCCACTTGGAATGCACATAGCATAATACCCTATAAAAAGGCTTTTGGTATGCTAGTTTCAAATGTATAAGAAATAAATGTTACTAAAATACTACTAAATGAATGTTAATCCAGTAGTTTGATTGTTTTCCTGGCTTTGTTTTGACACAAATATTCAGTCAGTAAGTCAGAACCCATTTAAAAAAAAAAAAAAAAAATATATATATATATATATATATATATATATATATATATATATAAAATATTATTTTATATTTATAAATGAAAGCATAAATTATTATTATTATTATTATTATTATTATTATTATTATTATTATTATATGTGTTGACCCAAAGCCAGCTGTGCGTTTACATTGACCTCAGTAACCGGGTAACTATCTAATACTCCTGAAAGCAATTTCTTTTAAATGTCATGCAAAGAAGAGACCTGGTTACCTGGTTTCTGTTATTGAGGTAGAGGATTAGAGAAGCTAGATCCCTTCTACTGTAAACTTACCGTAACCGTGTAAAAAACCAAATTTAAAATTAATATTAAAATAAATTCCATCTAAAGTCAGACTAAAACTGAAACTAATACAAAGACACCCCAGAAATATAAACAAGTAAATGTCCACTGCTGGACATTAGACTGTTAAACTCATTAACATTGTTGTGACGAAAACCGGTGTTCAGCTCTCCGACACAAGCACACAAAAAGAGAAGTAATGCTTCCAAAATAAGGTCGTGGTAGAAGAGAAATAGCATTACTGATTGGTTGCATGTTTACGATGGTTTGCATAACCTGATTTCTCTAAATAACCTGCAGTGAATGTGAACGTATAGGAAGTGTGTGTGTGATTCAATTCTGGGGAAACCAGCACTACTCGTCAGAACATTTCACATTCAAACAAGGTTTTTATTAAATTAGATGAAATGTAATTCAAGTTCTTATACTAGCAGAACTATAGTAAACTAAGAAACGAACAAAGTAACCTGGTGTCACTGAAAAGGATTCTTGAGCCTCTCTTCAACTTGCTCAATGATGAGCTTGACAGTTCATTCTTGGCCACAACTCAAGAAGCTTTTGCACTTATCATACGGCCTTAATCAGCAGATGGAAATGTAGATGTTCAAACTTTCCATTATTCTGAGCACTTTCTTGTTCATGTGGGCTTAAAAGATGAAGAAAATCAATATCCAATAGGACCAGAGACAAAGACTGTCTGTCTGAGATGACGGTGTGTATTGTAGCTTGAGGTGGATGGCAGGACATGTTTGGTTTTTGATGCTTGACGGCACCAAGCAGGGAAATAAGACTTGTTGTTGCAGCTACCAAGATGGCAGATCAATATCCATCACCTCTCTCTCTCACCAGGCGACGACTCCTTGAACTTTGCTGAAACACAAAGGAAACCGAGGCTCTGAGCTGCTGGGGCCTGGGCCAAAATGAGCATGGATTTTTGGGGCTACCTCAATTTAATTTGACACTTTTCTTAAAGTGCTCATATTATGCTTTTTGGCTTTTCCCCATTCCTTTATTGTGTTATATATCTTTTTGTGCACATTATAGCGCAAAAGTCCACTCCAAAGGGACTTACCGTCTCCAACAGAAAACACTGTTCACAAACTGCTCCAAACAGCTCTATTGTAGTCCAGCCTTACTTCTGTGACAAACGTGAGTCACTATGTAACACACGTTATAATGCTCACCTAGCTGCTAGCGTGACATGCCCTCATGCTCTGCAACTGACTAGCTAGCAGTACCTATTGCGCATGTGCGACTCCCAACAAAGATGGAACAGAAGTGAGATGTCTCACTCTGTAGCTAAAACAGAGACCTCAACACACAGGGTGAAA